>NC_060907.1:18568491-18828491 GCF_014805685.1 Silurus meridionalis
GAGTTCTTTAAGGGTTCTTCACGTAAGCATTCCTGGCTTCAGGAAAGGGTCTTCAAAGGTTCTTTGAATACTACAGAGTAGATTATTGTAAAAAAAAATGTATAATTAATAAATTGGATAATTAAGAGTTCTTTAGTGATCATCACTAAGCGTAGTTCTTCTAGATGAGAGTTCTTGCCATTAACATCAAATGGGAGCTTCGGACAGGTTTCTTAACTGCTTTACTCTGTGATTCCATATCTATTATTCATTACTCTTAGTTTCAAGAAAGACTAAGTTCTTCTGAAGTTCTTTCACTCCTAGAACAGGAATAAGTTGCCACGGATGCCTCATTCGGATCCAAACGGTTCTGTAAAGGAATTCTCTATGTGGTTCTTTACGTAGTTATGGATGAAGGAATTTGCACCACTTTTTTTTTGGGCTCTGAGAAAAAATGGCTTCTTTAGATAGTTCGAGGATTTCAGCGTTTCTCTCAAGGTGTTCTTTTGACGATTAAGAGCTCTACCACGAGAAACCGCGCGGTATAGAGTTTTACATCCGACTGGTACATTGACTCCCATGTGTTCTGTGGTAATTGAACGCCGCAGCACTTAGAACCGACACCGTGGGTGTTTTTAATTGATGTGTAACTGCCAATTAAACACTTTTTATTTGGGAAAAGAGCCAAATGTTGAAGAAATGCAGAGAATTGTGCACAGTGAGAGGGATGCTGATTTACAGTGTGTGTGTGTATGTGTGTGTGTGTGTGTTTGAAAGAGACATTTTTTGATGGTGTCGAGTTTTGAACCTGCGGCTAAATAATGTGCCGCTCATTAAGCGCGAATGAGACTCGGAGGTGCAGTTATACCCAAGTGCGTGTTAATGTCGCGGTGTAGCCGTGCCTGATGTTCTACCCAGTTAAACATAATACAAATGTGTGTGTGTGTGTGTGTGTGTGTGTGTGTGTGTGTGTGTGTGTGTGTGTGTGTGTGTGTGTGTGTTATTTGTTATCCAATGTCGATTATTTAAATTCCACCAGAACCTGCTGTTTTTGGTGCGAACATTCGATATCTTCTCCTGGATGGCAGGTGGTTGAACACTTTGTGACCCGTAAGTAAAAAAGAATCATTTAAAAAAAATTTCCGCAAGCACAATGTAATGCCAAAAGTATTGGGACACCGGACTTTTCCAGCCATGTGCAGATCTTTCTTAACCTGTTACCACACATTTGAAGGCACACAAATGTTTTAGATGTTTTTGGAAGCAATAAAATAAAACAAGCAGCATGTGTGGGGAAATCTTGCCCATTAGTGGGTCAAAGAAATAGGAGATCTTCAAGGATTCTTTGGCTACTTGGCTTTAAGCAAAGGCTCTTCAGAGGTTCTTTGTTCCAGAATGACGATGCCGAAGCTCCATGAAGATCTGCTTTCTGTTCTTACGCTCAGGTGTCCAAAAACTTTTGTCCGTAAAGTATAACTGTGAAAAACATCATTATTGGACCGAACATATAAACCTGTGCATCAACATAAAAACAAATAATAATAATGTCCCATACGTAGGCGATCTCTGAATTTTTCATCAAGAAATCATCCATCCGTAGACAAACAACGAACGAAAATAAACATATTAAAACAAAATAAAGAAATCAATGCTCGCAGAAGGTGGCTTCTCAGAAGAGATTATTATTATTATTATTTGCTCCACAGATGAACCGAGTGTGTATCATTAATAAAAATGTGTCTGTAATGTGCAGTCATAAAAAATAAAAATAATCATTCGTGACTCTATTTTGGCATTGAATGGAGCAGCAGGTTGAAGAAGTGCTATAATATTAATAATAATAATAATAATAATAATAATAAAAATCAGAAGTTATATTCATTTTAAATGTTGTTTTAATGTCAATGTCAGGATTTAGAATGACTATGTAATTGTTTTTATGAAATCATCATGATGGGTCGTTCCCATTTTTCTTTGCTATGCTTTGCTAAGTCTAGGTCCACAATTCCTAGCACTACTACTGTAGGTAGTATCAGCGGCAGGCCATCAGGGCCAGCAAGTCCTCAAATACTGCCGTAAACGCTCTCAGAATTACTTACTTACTCACATGATGATTTGTGGTGAGAGTAGGGAGAAGGTGGAGAAGTGCCTGGAGAGGTGGAGGTACACGCTGGAGAGGTGGAGGTACATGCTGGAGAGAAGGAGAATGAAAGTCAGAAGGAGAAAGACAGAGTACATGTGTGTGAATGAGAGGGAAGGCAGTGGAGTGGTGCGGTTGTGACCGGTCACGTTCGGTTCTGATCGGTGCTCGTGTCCTCGCGTTGTGTTGTGGTATGATGAGTCTTTACAACTTTGTTGCAGCAGTACTGGAGAGTTTGTCACCTACACTTAAACAATTCTGGATGGAATACAGAAAGAAACAAAATAAATGTGGCTGCTTGGTCAGCTTTACCACCTGCACTAATTAAATTGCAGCCATTAGCTCACTAGCATCACTAAGCCTAGCCAAAGCACACGCTCGCTGTACTTATCAAATAAGACGCTTACTCCTCCCTATCCATCCACAAATCACTTTACATATAACATATTACATTAATAAGACTTAACAATAATATTTAAACACGTTATCAATCAAATTCAAATGTGTAAAACTTTTTTGCAAGTAATCCCGGGAGAGCACCGCTAACAGCTTACCTCCCCTCAGTGTGCACAAAGTCAACTGAGGAGCAGCGTACGCTTCTCGAATGACGTCATGACATAGCACACTTTAATCACAAGAGAAAACACTTCCGCCAAAAATAGAACTAATTCATTTTAACATGACATAAAACATTATTGAAAAAATGAAAGCAAATAAAACAAATAGGAAGGATTATTAGTGAAATGCATATATTTACATTGTAAATCTACATACATGAAAATTAACATCAGTCACAGGGTTGCAGGGAGAAGAGGTGGAGAAGGTGGAGGAGTTCAGGTACCTGGGGTCCACAGTGCAAAGTAATGTAGAGTGTGTTAGAGAAGTAAAGAAAAGAGTGCAGGCAGGGTGGAGTGGGTGGAGAAAAGTGATAGCAGGAGTGATTTGTGATAGAAGAGTATCTGTGAGAGTGAAAGGGAAAGTTTATAGGACTGTGGTGAGACCTGCGATGTTGTATGAATTAGAGACAGTGGCACTGAGTAAAAGACAGGAGGTGGCGCTGGAGGTAGCAGAGCTGAAGATGTTGAGATCGCTGGGAGTGACGACGATGGACAGGATTAGAAACGAGTTTATTAGAGGGACAGCGCATGTAGGACGTTTTGGAGACAAGGTGAGGGAGGCGAGATTGAGATGGTTTGGACATGTGCAGAGGAGGGACATGGGGTATATCAGTAGGAGAATGCTGAGGATGGAGGTAGAGGAAGACCAAGGAGGAGGTTTATGGATGTGGTGAGGGAAGACATGCAGGTAGTTGGCAGGGTAGTATGGAATTGGATGATCCGCTGTGGCGCCCCCTAATGGGAGCAGCTGTAAGAAGAAGAAAAAGGGTGTGCTATTTGAGAAAAGGGTGTGTGAGAGGATGTGGAACAGGTGTGTGTGTGTGTGTGTGTGTGTGTGTGTGTGTGTGTGTGTGTGTGCTGATAATGGGGGCAGAAAAAAGTTATACTTCCTGTGAATCTTCAGTGCATTGGATCAATAGTTATTTTACACACACACACACACACACACACACACACAATGAAGGCTGTTGGGAACTTTTCTTTCACAAACATCTAAAAAGTGTTTTGACATAATGTTGGCAAATTGAATTAATTTTGAAGCCTTTATTTTTTGGTCTCTGATTAAAAAAAAAAAACACAACAAAAAAAAGTTGATTTTCCTGATGGTTCTCTCTTTTATTATCTTTAATATAAAAAATACAGCAATTATTGGCTACGTGCTAGCAAGGCAAATCATTATCATCAGTCATTAGCTAGAGTAATTTTGAATTCATCTTGCAAGGTTGCCTAGCAACAGGGATCGCTCAGCATTAACTTGAGCAGTGGCCGAGCGTACCGAGCACTCGTCTTCCCGTCTGAAAAGCACAAATTGATGCGCGTTCCGTTCAAACACACCTCGTGTCCCCTGAGCGCTCGCGTTATATCTTAAAAAACAACAAGAAAAAAACTCTAATGTGCTTTTCTGGACCATAGGAACATATTATATGGGCAAAAGTTTCGGATTTTGTGTAGATTTGTGGAGTCAGCATTCACATTCATTCCAAAGGTTTACAATAGACTTGAGGTCAGAGCTTTATAGCATTAGGTCTTCTACTCCAAACAATATCTTCATGGAGCTGGCTTTTAACACAGTGGCACCGTCATGCTGGAATAGGTCTGGATCTTCTACTTGAAGTGATTTAATTCATGCCACTTCACTTTATACAAATGTGTGCCTCCAAATTTGCAGTGACAGTTTGGGGAAGAACCACATGGCTAGAAAGGGCAGTTGTCTCAATATTTTTTGTCCAAATAATGTATGACTTTCACTCCAGGATTGTAGGGAAATCCCATGGTGGAATGTAAACCTCTAGAAAAACATGACCCAATAATTTTAGAGCCTGAAAAAAACATATGCTCGTGGAAATTTAAGAGCCCTTCATTGTGGAAACACAGGAAAATGTTACTAAATATTATCATATTTACATATGATTTTTGATTTACAAAACATCTTGGAATATAGGCTCCTACGAACACTTGACATTGGAATTATGGAAAATGGATTTTAGGACTCTAGGTACATATGACCTTGGAAGTATGGACCACTGGAAATATGGGACACTGTGAACATATGTCTCTTGATCTGGGATTCTGGGAGTAATTTGTTACTCTGGGAATATAGGTATATATAACCCTGGAAGTACAGACCTTAGGAAATATGTGACTTTAGGAATCTAGAACTTTGGAACATATGACTATAATATTACAAAACCCTGGAAATTTAGAATTTATGATTTATATAAACATAGGAGCATATGACCCTGAAAGTATGTAGCTTTGGAAATTTGGGACTGATAATGTAGGGCACTAGGAACATATGACCCTGTAAGTACAGACCTCTGGAAATACGTGAGTCCAGGTATCTAGAATCTTTGGAGCATATGGCCATGAAATGACTAAACCCTAGACATTTGGAACTCTCTGTTTTTATATGACCTTCGAAAAATATGACCCTGAAGTTATGCAACTTTGGAAATTTGGGACTCTAGAAACATTTCACCCGGAATTAGACAACCTGAAAAATGGGAGACTCTGAGAATATAGTACATTAGAAAACTATGAACCTCGAAGTACAGATCTTTGGAAATAAGTGATTTTAGGAAACTAGACCCTTTGGATTATATGGACACAGAAAAACATTTGACACTGAAATCATGGAGCCCTGGAAACTCGAAGGTCTGGGAGTATAGGACATTAAGAGCACATGACCTTGGAAACATAGGACCCTAAAAATAGATTTTAGAATGGATGGAAAGTGATACCTCATAATATTATGGTCAAAAGATTTATTTATGATCTTAGTATTATGAAAACGTGGAATATTTAAGACCCTGCTTAGTTATTCTAAGACCCTGGATACTCTAGGAATATGTTTCTTGACCCTGGATACTCCAGGAATATGTTTCTTGAATGATAGAAACCTGAGAATATATAAACACAGGAACATTGAGCTTTGGGAGTAGGTTTTCTTTGGAATATGTATGACTGCTACAGTTTTTTCTTAAAATATTCCATTGCAGTGCTTCTGGTCGCAGATTTACGATATTATTATCAGTGCCAGGCTGAAAGTGTCACTAAAAGTAATGAAGCTATTGGTTTACCAACATTTTCTCATAGTGCAGTGAAAGCATCACTACTTTTGAAATGTGGGGGGCGACAACATTTATCACATATGTTAGACAGGGAGATGTTTCAAGTAAAGGAGCTGAGAATAAAGTGTTTCTTGGACTTTTTTTTCTCTTGCTTATTATTTCTATTCGTTAGAAAAAAGTAACCTCTTATTATCAAGTATCCCTTTATTACTGACATAAAAATTTCGTGATTGAAAGCGATTCAAAGCAACAATTTATTCATGTGGACACCGGACCATAAGATTAGAACTTCCCATTTCACATTGAGTCCTCACTTGGTGTTATAATGACCTCCACTCTTCTGAAAAGATGTTCCAATAGATTTTGTGGAGATTTGTGCTCGTTTAGACACAAAGACTTAGTCAAGTCAGGTACTGATTTAGGAGAGGTGAAGAGGCCTGGGAGGAGGTTTTCACATTCATCCCAAAGTTTAAGTTCAAGTTGAACTTTATTTTACAATAGACATTGTCTCAAAGCAGCTTTACAGAATTTAAGAATTATGGACCAAAATATTTTTAATATAAGTGAATTATGAGTGTTTATCTCTGATGATGAAGCCTGGGGCGACTGTGGCAAGGAAAACTCCCTTAGAGAGTGCAATATGAAGAGTGTGATTTTAAATCTTAAAAACAATAGAGAACACCAGAGAGTGAGAACTACCATAAGTCCTGGAGTGTGTAATTATGAGTAATGTCCTTTCTACAGTCTTATACAGTTAGTTGACCTTGTGGAACCAGGAGCTACTGAGCAACTCATAAAACAGCTTAACATCTGCGATTATCATAAATCCAACTCCTCCATGTCAGAGCCTTCAAATGTACAAAGAAGTCCAATGTCAAAACTCTACATAAAGTGCTGGTACGTCTCTAGATTGTTCAGGATGTTTATAGGGTTAGGCATCTTTACTTAGATGGTCCATAACCTTCATGAGGTGGGACACAACAGGAGCTGGCGCAATGTCAGGATGCCTTGGGAATGGGTGGAGAAAAAAGGTGTTCGATAGGGTTTAATTGGGTTGGAGCTCTATAGCAGGAGATCCTGCTTCATCCCATGTAAAGCATAGAAGGTGGTATCAAAGATTTTCGAGACTGGCTCTGTTTACAAGAAGGTACCTGTCAAAAATCAAAAATCGTCCCCTTGAACAGCAATACAGGACTCCCAGCATTCCTGACACTTCTATAATTTGTCCTGGAAGAAGAATGTAAAGCATCTTCTGCGATTCACTCCAGATCTCTGCAATACTGTCAAAATAGGGAACTTTGAGCTGGATATTTATCTTGAGGACAAAGTTTGCAGGAGACAAATCTGGCCAATGGGGTGGGTGTGGAATTGAGATCAAGTGGCTTGTTCTCTGCTGATCATCATGCAAAAGTTGATGAACGGTTTCGGAATTTTCGGGGGTTGAGCTTGTTTAATGTCTTCCCGATCTCTCGTCATCTTTCAGTGACGTTCTTCTGCTCTTAAAGCAGCGGTGCCACTCGAAACACCTCCAACGAGTTGTTGGAACATTGCCGTATGTTAAACAGCCACAAAAATTTGTGGCAAATTTGCCCAGATTTTCACGTTTGCTCTTTGTTCCAACTTGCTATCCATAATAAAATCGCAGGTAGGATAAAGCACATGGTTACCACAATAAGTCTTAAATCTTTTGATAGCACCTCGTATCTTCAGGTAGCTGGCTTTGTACACAGAGGCATTTTCATGCTGAAACAGGTTTTCCTATTTAAAGTGAAGGGAAAATTTCTTGCAACCAAATCGAAAGACATTCGATGAAATCGTTCACCTCTGATTTTGTGATAACAGTATGGGAAAGAAACACATATGGCTGGAAAAATCAGGTGGCCATATAGAGTATATAAAGCCATCTGGAGAAGAGCCCAGAAAATTGAGCCATATTCATAATGGTGATATGTAAGTGGAATAAATAAATCAAAAATTCATTGGACTTAGAGCTGAACAAAAAATTTATCTAATCATTGTTATCAATATTTATTCCCAAATAATATTTGAATTTCTGGGTAGATTATTATTTTTTGCCTTTTTCATTTTTACCCCTCCTCACTCTGTCTGCCTCCTCTGGGAATAAAACACAGACTGTGTGTCGCTAAAGCTGTAGCAGATCAATCTTTGAATTCTTGTCCTGGTTTCAATGACACACACCATACCGGCAGAATTTTTTTTTTTTTTTTAACTTAACCCACCTCTGAATTTCGGGAAAGCATATCCATCACTTTTACAGAAAGACAGAGAAAGAGAGAGAATACCCATTATTGCAAAGAGGCACAGCTGGAGGAAGAGAGACTGAGATGTGGCAAACTGATTCTCCTATAAAGAAACTCTCTGTTTGCTTTAGTCTTGCTTTGGGTTTTTTTTTTTTTTTTGTGTTTTTATCTCTTTCTGGTGGTCCTGAAAGCTTTTATCTCACAGATGGAGCAAGGCCGCAGTTTCCTGCTTCGCCTCTCTATCAGGAAATGAAGCTCACATTTCTCTGGATGTGAATATGGACTTCTTACTGGAACTCACTGACAACTAGCCCGTCTTCTATAACCTCAGGTGTGGCATTTAATTCTCAGAAAGAGACAGACGGAGAGAGACGGCGGCGTTTGAAATAATCCCTCCCCGGGTCTAGGCTGTGCTCGTGTAATGACATTATCTGGTGAATAATTCAGAGGCGCTCACAGGAGAAGAGTGTATACTTTATTTTGGAATAAAATCATGCAGAAATATATATATATATATATATATATATATATATATATATATATATATTTTTTTTCCTCATTCATGAAAGAAAAAAAAATAAATCAAGACTAATTATCTCCATGGCAATCCCTGGGCTTGGCGGAGCGTCCCGAGGTTATTACCGACACCTTCCGAGCCGATACCATTAGGGCTCGCCATTTCGGCTGACAATGAGACTTCCAATTTCTTCCCTCTACATTTCAATTTTGCACATAGTAGCACATGCAGATAAAGAGCGATCGGGGCTGGACAAGAATCAGTAATGGGTTAGCGAAGTAATGGGGCATTTTGTGGCACCTTTTGAGTTTGGGTCTTCCAATATTTGTCTGGCCATGTGGGAAATGACTTAAAATATAACTTCATATAGGTTTTTACTCTCGAGTCTCTAGTGCTCAATTGTGCTTGCTCAGCCCACCTAATGATAGCAAGATTGAGTCCGAGGAGAGTCGGGTTAAGGAAGCCTTTCAGCCCTTAACAAACAACACACATAAGACACAATCTTTTTAGACAAAATACACCGGAAATTGACGATGTGCAAAGGACAGTGAATTGATTGGACTGCCAATTGTTGCCTTAAATATATGCAAATGGCAAGCAAAGCTGGTTGGTGATGTGGGATAATAGTAGAATCTCTTTATCCTGTAGTTGCAGCCCCTACACAATGGGGGGATACTCATAGTTCTGCCTCTATGCTTGATAGGAGCACCTTTTCAGCTCATTCTGCCACTAGTTGATCGAGATGTACTACAAATCTGCCATTTATATACAAGCTAAATTCCATATTTTATTGTTAATAGGAATGCATCCTACTTGTGGTCAAAATGGATTACGCAATTCAATGCGAGTATGATGCATTTATCATGCACTAATAGTAAAAGAATTGCAACTGGAGGTACCCTAAGACTGGAATATCAAATAACAACATATTTGTCTGAGCAGGAAGGAGAAGGAGGCTTATGCATTTATGTAAACAGAACATGGTGCACTGTCTCTGCCACTGTTTCTTCTCACTGCTCTGCTGATCTGAAATACCTGATCAGTAATTGCAGACCCTTTTATTTATCACATGTGCTGTGGTGATAGCAGTGTATGCCCCCCTGGATGCTAAAGCTAGTATAGCCATGAAAGAACTCTAAGCTCTGCTATTAACAAACTGCAGACAGTTCATTCTGATGAAGCCTTTCTCGTCGCTGGGGATTTTAAATCACTGCAATTTCCAAGATTACAACACAAAACAGAGGACACAAAACACTGTATCATGTATATACAAGTATGGCTTGCAGAGTCACACCTCTCCCCCACCACAGACAATCGGACCATCTTTTACTGTTCATGCTGCCCAAGTACTCGCCAGTCATCAAAAGTGTAAAACCCACAGTCAGGACTGCTAAAATCTGTCTGGATGGCGCTGACGCTTCTCTCCAGCAACAGTTCTCACACACAGACTGAAGTTAATTTGCTGCACAGGCCACCACTGACTCGGTCACCGACATCAACATCTACACCAACTCTGTCCTTGACCACACCAACAGGTGTGTGAATCGGGTAACCACACAAAAGAACATCATAGTGTTCCCCGATCAGAAGCCCTGGATGAACCGGGAGGTCCGTCTTCTACTCAAAGCATGCAACACAGCCTTCAGGTCTGGAGAGCGGGAGGTCTACAGCGTCGCCAGAGTCAATCTGAGGAGGGGAGTCTGAGGAGCACTTCAACACTGCTGAACCCCCACTGCATGTGGCAAGGGATTCAGGCCATCACTGACCTCAGACCACCAATCTGAGGATCTCATCTGGTCTCTGAACTCTGTTGTTTTCTATTCAGGAAGGCACAAGAGTGAATGTTTTTTCCTGAGGAGACTTAAAAAGTCCTGTCTGTGCTACAGGATTCTGGAGAACTTTTACCGTTATACCATTTAAAGCATCCTTACTAACTGCATCTCAGTGTGGTGCAGCAGCTGCATTGCTTCAGACCGTAAAGCCCTTCAGAGGGTGGTAAAAACTGCCCAACAGATCATCAGCACTCAGCTTTCCACCTTGGACAACATTTACAGTAAATGCTGTCTGCACAGGGTGAGGGGCATTAACAAAGTTACCTCTCAGCCCAACCATGGACTATTCACCCTTCTCCTATCAGGCAGATGCTACAGGTGCCTCAGAGCCACACAAACAGACTGAAGAATAGCTTTTTTCCTGTGGCTGTTACTGCACCGAATAGCTGATTCAATACTGTTATTTATTGAAAATAGGCCACTTATGCATCTAATCTAATCTTATCATTTCCATACTCAATGGCTAAGTTTTTTTAGGTGTACTACTACGAGGTGGTTCAAAAGTTTGGAGACTCACTCTGTTTACAAAAAAGTACATTATTTTTCTATGTTTACACACTATCACCTTTAAAATAGTCCCCTTGCACAGAAATATAGCGTTCCTAGCATTCCCTACACTTCTGGAATGTCCTGAAAATCTTCTTTTCGAAGCGTGTCAAACACCTGTTGCGAGTCACGCCAGATCTTCGCAACAGTGTCAAAATAGTGACTTTTCATCTTCTGGAAAAGGGCGAAGTTTGCAGGGGCTTTAGTCTTCCAATGCAATTGTCCCTCTGGGATACCCCCCATGGACATGTTTTCACCTCTCTACTGCCTACTGGATGCTTTGAGTCATAGTTCAGAAGGTCCCACTGGACCAGCAAGGTCATCCAGGACCTGATTAACAAGTAACAGGTTCAGCCCTGAGACAAATAGTGGTGTATGAGCCAAGCCAAATTCTGTAGCCTTTTGCTGAATTTAAATCACAATCACATTGATGCTCTTGGGGCATCTGGGTTTACTTGAGCTTTTGACTAAATTAGGCTGTTCTGGGACTTCCTGGTATCTGGCATTTTGGGTCCAAAAATGCTAACTCTCAAGGTCTACCATTACTACCAAAAATCCTTAATGTCTGGCTTCTCCATGTCAAAACAGCTTTGCATCACGTTGTCACTTTTATGGACTTTATTCTTTTGTATTTAGTGTTCCAGTCCACAGACAAAGCTCAATAAAAAAAATCATCTCTATTTTCCATTTCCTCTCTTCCATCATCTCCGCAGTTATCCTCGCTCAAACTGGTTCCTTATGACAATCTGAGTGCCGAGCGCAGACACGCATCACAGCGGGATACATTCCTTAAAAAAATCAAGGTTACTGTGAAATTCTAAAAATAAAAACAATACAATACAAATCCACAGCTGAACCAGGATTAGCTCCAGAGGAACGTTCTAGCGAGTCATTCTCTCAAAAGGTTACCGAGCTATTTATAAAGTACACAGCGTATATTCACTGCTCGCAATACGTTTGTTGTTTATTTGGTAACTTTTTTTTTCATGGGAAACGAACACTAGCTACGTGTAGAACCCCAACGATCTGTCACGTTCTGTTTTTTACGCTAAGCATTTGTGAAAAGGTTCAGCATTAGCGTTCCTCTCACTGCACTCTCTCTCTCTACAACAGGAGAAAGAAACGGTTTTATCACTGTCAGAATGGATCAGGAACAGCAGTCTCAAGGCTTTATTTGCTGTGGCAGCTGCAGTAGCAAAGCAGAAAATGAAATGAAATAAAATGTAATGAAATGAAATGAAATAAAATACATTTAATTTAATTTAATTTAATTTAATTTAATTTAATAAATAAATAATAAAAAAATAATAAAATAATAAAACTAATAAATAATAAAAAATTAACAATGGATAGACAAATGTTTGTAGACACCTGATCATTAGATTCGTATGTGCTTCTTGAACATCCTATTTTACATTGAGTCCCTATTTTGCTGCTATTATAAGCTCCACTCATGCTCTGGGAACATGTTTTACTAGATTTTGTGGAGATTTGTGCTGTGAGACAAAGGTGTTAGCAAAATCAGGTACTGTTGTAAGTATGGTGAGTTGTATGGTGAGATCTTCATTGAGATTGTTTTGTGCGCAGGGTCATTTTCCTGCTGGAACAGGTTTGGGTCTCCTAGTTCAAGTGAAGCAACAGTTTCACACCACAGCATCCAAAGACGTCCTACACACCGTGTGTCTCCAAATGTTTATGGATGAACAGTATATTCCGGGGAAATTCAGATGCTTCAATATTTTTGACAAGACAATGCAAGTGATAACAGGTTGGGTATAAATAAACATTGCCTGATATAAAAAAAAAAATCTATAAAAATACACAAAATTCTTTGCTATATCCACTGGCAAACATTTACTGTCAAATCAGCACAGTTGACAACACACACACACACACCTTTGATGTAACCTACAAAAAGAAGAAGGTTGATTATATTATTATTACTTAAGGTCGATGACGGCAACATGAGAGCGTTTTCGTTTTCGGGGGTTTCGAAAAGCGAGGTCGTACAATCGTCTGGGCGGCTTTACATGTTTTATTCATGCTTTACTTTTTTTTCAAGAACTCCATCCTCCATTGCAGGCAGTGAAGCAGAAGTTGTTTTTCGAGTTAGAAAAGAGAATTCGTAACGGCAGAGGCTCCAGACACTCGCCTTATAAATACAGCAAATGCCTTTAATTAGTGCGGGGAGGATTTTAGAGAGGGGGTGAGGGGGTGGGGGTCTGGGTTTATAAAGATGAGGACCTTTTAGGAAATATCTTGTCGACATGTTTCCCCAAAAGTCTGAAAATTGCTTATTTATTTACTTATTTATTTATTTACAACCCCAATTCTAAAAAAGTTGAGGCACTGTGTAAAATGTAAATAAAAGCAGAATGCAAAGATTTCCGAATCTCATACATTTATATTCTATTCACTATAAAACAAAAAAATCTAATACTCAAACTGAAAAGATATATTATTTTGATAAAGAAATAAGGTGGCATGTGACAGGGGCATGTTTACCACTGTGTAGCATCATGTCTTCTTTCCGTATACATCTGGGAACTGAGGCGAACGGTTGCTGAGGTTCTGGGAATGTCACCTATGTGTTTGATACATGATTCTAGCTATTTAACAGTTCTGGGTCTCTTTTGTTGTGTTTTCAAATGGTGAAAGGTCTAGACTGCAGGCAGGCCAGTTCAGCACATACAAAGCCTTGCTATTTTTATATGTGCAGTATTCAGTTAGCATTGTCTTGGTCAAATATGCAAGGTTTTCCCTGAAAAAGAGGATTTCTGGATGAAAGCATTTGTGGCTCTAAAACCTGTATATAGCTTTCAACAGGCACTAATGCACTCCTATACCACCAGAGATGCGTTTTTTTTTTTAACTGAGCATTAATACAAAGTGAGATGGTCCCTCTCCTCTTTAGTCCGGAGGACCTGTTGTCCATAGATTCCCAAAATAAATTAATATTTTGATTTGACTGACCACAGAACTGTTTTCCAATTTGTTCTGAAATCTTCTGAAAAAGCTCTGCGCATCTATAATTATGAGCGACTCTGCCTCTTTATTAAACCCAATCATCTTACTAACCTATCATCAATTAATCTATTCACTAATTAATTAATATGTTTCTCCAACAGATTCAATTTTGTAACAAAACTTTAGAAATCCATGATAACATTTAATTGCATGATTCAGCTGGTAGAAAAAAGTGAAAAGGTATTGCTGGAAAAATCAGCTGTCCCAACACTTTTGGTATAAAGTATCTTGTCCAGCGATTTCAGACAGACAGATGAACTGACGGACGTGCCTCCTCGGAATCGTCTACGGCTACATGCTTTGACGCAATCCTTACCATGCAATCGAAACGCCATAAGTTTTTCACGTTTTCCTCTTCTTTATTCTACTTGATAAGCATCAAGTCTTACATTGATAGTCTTAGATAGTTTTAGTCGTAGGCGAAAGGAGGAGAAACAATTGCGAAAATGGAAAAAAAAGAAGCAAAAATCCAAATCCAATCCATTGTCATGTGCTCAAGGTTTTTTTTTTTTTTTTATTATTATTATGGCACTTAACTGGACTCACTGCTCGCTTCACTGACGCTCTGAATACTCACCCAGCTCTTGATTTGATTGAAGTGCCCTTGGTGACAAGGGAAGAATGATATCATTCTCCCTCCCCACACACACTTCCTCTTCCTCATCCATTCACCTGTCTCGACCTCGTCCGAACGCTACATATTATTAACACGCTAGTTCTAATACGTTAGCATTTCTATAGTAACCGGACCTCTACATTAGAAGCTTGGGATCGTTTAAAACTAGCAATAAATGACTAGCACTTATCACCAACAGCAATCAGTGTGGAGTATATGCTCAGTTTGATACCATATCTGACATCACAAAGCCTTCTATTTCTGTTTTTAGCTTTTGTGGTCTGTTTTTATTTATTTGATTTGTTTAGCCACATTTGTTTATTGCTTGGTTGATGAGATTTGCTGTAGCATTGGTTACACATATGACCTAAGCCTGTTTTTGACCTTGACCTCAAGGTCTTAATCTTGTTTTTGGATTTCACTGCCTGTCATTCATCTTAGCCACCTATCTTATACTACAGTATATTGACAAAAGTATTGGAACACCTGCCTTTTTTTTCCGGATATATAATCATTCATCCATAAACTGTAGACACAATTGTATTGGATGTCTTTGGAAGCAAATGCATACATTTTTTCTTGAACTACTTGAACTAGGAGACCCAAACATGTTCTAGCTTTTTAGCTTTGGAAATTGTAGGCATCATATATATTTAGTATTATTATATTTTTATTGTCCTCAAAAAACAAGACATGGCTTATCATCCAAAGAAAATGATATTCCCATGATAAAGCATGGTGGTGTTAGTATTGTGCCATGGGGTTTGGATTGGGGCTTTGGTTAGGGTCCATATTAACAAAGCGATGGCTTCAGGAAAACAAGATGGAATGGTGCACTCAGGATAGGATCGAAAGCTTGTGGAGTGACCCTGGAGATCCAGATCTACCTCATGTTCTAGCTTTCCATTGGTTGGAGCTCCAACTCTATTGAAAAATGAATGACTGCACCCCAGGCCTCCTCACCGCACCTACCTGACTTCACCAACACAGTTGTGTCTAAATGAGCACAAATTTCCACAAAATCTAGAACGAACATCTTCCCAGTAGACTGTAGGTTTTTATAACAGCAAAGACGACTCTGTGTTAAAAGGGATGTTCAAAAAGACGCACATTCCGATCTTATGATCAGGACATATAATGTACTAGAATAACGCTTTACATGTCTATAGTGAATTTTCTGTGTGCCGGTGGCTCGACTGAAGCGTCTGTACAGGAGATTGAAGGTAAAGTTTGCGACCCTGTGCTGTGTAATAGAGGTGACTGCGGCTCTGAGATGTTCGTCCTTGAAGTGTTCGATGGAACACAACAGAAAGAAAGAAAACATTCACCTTCAGAAGCTAAAAAATCCTGCCACAATGTAGCAGCCAAACAAAATAATAATAAAAAAAAAAATAAGGATGAATGTAGAAAATATGGAAGGAATAAACTTTTACCTACTTAAACTATTTGAACTTAAAGGCAAAATATTTCTTGTTTTTGAAAAGCAAGGACATCTTTAAAATGAATTAAATAAATCCTTTAAAGAAGGAAACTGAAGGATCAGATTATTATTTAAAAGAAGAAAAAAACACGTAAAACGTATGGTTTGATATGCAGTTATGTTTATTTATGTATTTATGTATTTGATTGTTTAAATGTCTTGGCATTTAGACTTGTATATAAAAAAAAATGTCAACGTTTATATAAATATAGATATAATTGATAATTTTCCCACTTTTTTTACTGTACATTTACTCAACTTTTAATGTATTTATTTATTTATATATTTTCATATATAAAGTATTAACTTTATAATAGGAATATGGCCCTCAAATATAATTCCCATCAGCCACTGCACCATCACAGGATTGTCACCTGTCAGTAATCACTCACCCTTGACTGGCACATGCATATAAGCTTCGACCTTTCACAGCATTTTTTGCAAATTTTCCATGGTTGATGGATGATGGATCTTCTTGATCACATTTTTTTTTCCAGATCTTTTTTTGCTTGCATTCGGAGCATGCATTAGTTCTTCTCATTATTACATCTCCATGCATACATTATCATCCATCTCTATACCACTTTGTTCTCTGTTTCAAACCAATCACAGCATGTCTTCCCTCTGCTTCCACTTTTCCTCCATCCTCAGCATTCCCCTACTGCTTCATACCTTCACAACCATCTCAATTTCACCTTGCCTCCAAAACAATCCTGTCCATCCTGTAAATCTCAGCATCTTCAGCTCTGCCACCTCGAGCTCCGCCTCCTGCCTTTTTGTCAGTGCCACGCTCTTTAAACCATACAACAGCAGGTCTCATCACCATTTTGGAAACGTTCCCTTTCACATTCTCAGATGCCCTTTTATTAAAGCGTAGACTAGCAAAGGAGATTAATTAGATAAAATCCAATAAAAAAAATATGATTATCCAGATTCTGTCCTGGGGTTTAAGGTGTATAAAGTTGCAACACACTCTCACGCTCATCCATCACCCTTTTTTTTTAGAAGGTTGGAGGAAACTACAGCAGCTTAGACAAAATCCATGCAGCCACGGCGAGGACATTGGGGAAGTCATGTTAGACAGACAGAAACCCGAGCTTCGGATCAAAGCTTGTACCCAGGAGCTACGAAAGAATGACGCTCTGCTGAAATTTCATCTCTGTTCAAAGCAAAGGACTTTTTACTAGAATCCCAAACCCCACCCCTGCTGTTAAAAAAGGTAAATTACATTTAAAAATAAAATAAAAAAGTACATTTTAAATGAGCTACTTTGTACTTTTACTTGATTTTTACTTGACTTTTTAAAAGTCGTTTTTTAAAATCGACTTTAAAAAGTAGAAGGACACAAAGATAAACTACTCAATTACAGTAAAGTGAGTAATGTAATTCATTATTTTCCACCTTTGACAATTGTATAGGACGTCTTTGGATGCAGGAGCATAAAATTGGTTCTATTATTTGAACAAGACCAGAACCTGTTCCAGCATGACGTTGCCTCTGTGCACAAAGATAGCTCAGTGAAGATATCTCCTGCTATAGAGATATTCTATTAAACAACTTGGGATGAATGGAAACGGCACCCCAGGCCACTGCACCAGTACTTTACTTTACTCAAACCTCATCTCAGTAGACTGAAATATATGCAAAAATGTCTGCTATACAATGTATCTGAAGCAATTTGCCAGTTTTTTTTTTTCACAAAACTCAATTTTTCATAAGCCACTGCACCTCCTTGTCACATATCCTATGATTGTTTGCACCTGGTTCACACTGATGAACGATTAGCACTCGTAATTAATCTGCACCACGCTCGTTTGTCGTTCTTGCTTGTCACTCTTTCTTGGGTTTTGCAGATAAAGAGAAGGGCATGGAAGAATTTCCAGAGCATTGGATATCCCATAGAAATGCTGCAAAAGCGATTTATCAACAAGTAGAAAATAAAAATCAAATAAGTGCGCCACAGTGCCCAGGATGTCCATTAGACAAAGAAAAAAAAAAACCTTATCAGGGACAATGATAAGGAAAAAACCTCCAGCAACATCAGGCTACGAGAAAACTCCTGCTCTCTCCCTACATGTGACAACAATCTCCTGTAGTGGGAGACGTCACATCTTAGAAGCCAGGAAAACAAACCGCCAAACATATCCATGTTGACTAAAATCGCCCCCTTCCGATTATGTTCTGGTCTGATAAGAGCACGGAAGAAACTTGTAGGCATCATATATATTTAGTATTACTATATTTTTATTGGCCCACAAAAAACAAGAGATGGCTTATCATCCAAAAAGCATGATATTTCCATGATAAAGCATGGTGGTGGTGGTATTGTGCCATGGGGTTTGGATTAGGGCTTTGGTTAAGGTCCATATTAACAAAGCAACGGCTTCAGGAGAACAAGATGGAATGGTGCACTCAGGATAGGATCGAAAGCTTGTGGAGTGACCCTGGAGATCCAGATCTATGCCTTTAATAGGTCTGGAGCAGGTTTACATTGAAGATGGGAATAAAATAAATACTAAGAAACTAATAATCTATAATAAAAAAGAGCTCTTTGTATTAAAAACAAATCAAAAGGTGTGCAAATTGATGCCCTTTTTTTTTCTTTTCAATTGATTTTCTGTAGACTTTTCTGAAACCAGTCCGATCGATTTATTCTTTTTTTTTACATTTATTTAACACATTTATACCACCTGACAAGCTCAAAAGTTAAATAAATCATTTCTTTACATCCCAACCTTGACTTCTCCCCTCGTGTTAGTCTAATCTCTGCCTTTCTTTTATTTTTCCTCTTTCAATGTGTGTGTATGTGTTTTTACCTTATTCACAAGCTACATAAATGGGTTGAACCTGAGCAAATCAAGTGGGTGGACTTTGGAACAACATTAACATCTCTAACCTTCCTGAAAGCCTCTGTGGTGCTAAAGTCAAGCCAGAAATCCCACCAATTTAATCAGTGTGTGTGTGTTAGAGATAAAAGAAACATCATATTAGTATTCCAATACTAATTAAAACTCTTTAACCTTCTTAATACATTAAATATGCACTATATAGAGAAAACATTTTCTTTGTCCAGAAGATTGGTTTGTTCGGCCTTTTTAACTTTCCACATTGAATTGCCGTTTGCTGTTATAATAACTTTCACTTTTCTTGGAAGATGTTCCACTTGATTTGTGGAGATTTGTGGAGATTCATTCAGCCACAAGGGGGTTAGTATAGTTATGTACTGATGTAGGTGAGGTTAATTGTCAATATATTGTTAATGTTATGTGGTTAGGTGTACAATTTGATTGATCACAAAAGTGTCTTGGGGCATCTTTGAGCCTACGATTTTCAGGTTTTCTTTTACACCTCTGTAGCTTGGTGGTGTTGGAATTTGAACTCACAACCTTCCTATAAGACGCCTGTCATCTTATTTATTGTGGGAGTGAAATAGTAATGGAATGGTTAGCAGTTCGAATAGCATTCAGTGTGATGAAAATCCTAGCCATGAATTTGGCAGACCTGGAATATGGCACTGAAATGGTTGTTTGTTTCTGTAAAAAAAAAAAAAAAAAATCCCAAATTTAAAAAAAAACACCCACGTATAAAAAAGAAAATTTAAAAATCTTGTATACAATCCAAAATCTAGCATACAGCTGCAGTGTATAAAGTTCACAAGCTGGCATATGGGAAATACCTAAACCCAGTAATGGGCGACGTATCTAAATGTTGATCCATCAGAATTGTTCCACCATATGCCATCATTTGACAGTTTTCCAAAATGCTATGATGTTATCCCAGATCTGCCACTCCTTTATGTTGGATCTGATTCTCCTCTGGGAAATTGTAAAGAGTGCCACAGTGTCTACTACGCCCAAAAGTACTCATGGGAATAAGAAAAATGCAGTGCCGACCAGCGAATCGTCTGAATGAGCACAGAATCGGTGGCTAAAGAGCTCCTTCTGTTTCCGAAGTTTGTTTAATAGATCAACGACAAAGGCTCTTTTATATTATTTCTTCCATTCTCGCTACCATCAAAAGCATTCTCAGATCCTGCTTTGAATAGACCAACCTGTCATCTTTGGACTGTCTGATTACACTGTCTATATTGAGAAAAATGAACCAGGTAAAAGTAAAAGAAAGAAGCAGTGCTTTGTTTCTGCTGCTATCGAGTTTCCCTTTCATGGCTAATCAACTCTCATGGGAATAGGTTTTGGGTAATTGGCTTGCAGGTGGAACAGTTCGACAGTTCGCTGGCCCAAACTTTCTGGAGACGCTGCAGTCGTTTGCCGTGAATCCCGTTGGGAAACGAGCACGCTCTAGTTCCTCGGCCAAGCCAATGCCCTTGATGTATAACCTCGTATTGAGATTTGGAGCTCGTCTGGTGGCGAGATCTCTTTTAGTAACAGATGGACACAAGCTCGGAGTGTTAATTAACAGTCCGAGCGAAATGCACATGAGGGTCAGGCAGTCCAATGGGCGCAAGCCGTCGCGTTACCTCATCACACTCGGGGGTTGAAAGATCACAGCTGGAGGCTGGAGATTTATAGCTGAGAACTCGATGTACCTTATGCATTCCTACCTGGACTTTTATTCCAAAATCGGCTCAAATTCTAGATGTTGGTTTGAAAAAAAAATTGTCCTAAAGAGGCCCCCATTTTCATTACAGCTAATACAATAATCAAAGACAATAGTTAAGGAGAAGGATGCTTGGTTCTCGAGTTGTTCCTCTTGTTGTCACTTACATGGGCTGATCAAAAGTGCTCAAGCTGAAATCTGATTGCTGCAAGAAAATCTCGACAAAAGTTTGTCGACACCTGACAAAAAGATTCAGCTGTGCCTAAAGAACACCCCATTCCACATTTGGTACCCATTTGCCATTTATAATACCCTTCACTTTTCTGGGAAGATGTTCCACTAGATTTTGTGGCGATGTCAAGGTTTTATTAAGGTTTTAGGTACTAATGGAGGTGAGGTGAGGAGCCCTGGGGTGTTCCAAAACATCCCAAAGATGTTTAACAGGGTTGGAGTGCTATTGCAGATCTTCCACTCCAATCTATGCATCTTCATGAATCTGGCTTTGTGCACAGCAGCATTGTCATGCTGGAACGGGTTCAGGACTCCTTGTTCACCTGAAGGGAAAAATTCATGCCAGTTAAATGTAAGCCAAGGACATCCAGGACAATTATGTTGCCTTCTTTGTGTTAACAGTTTGAAAAAGAACCACAATATGGCTTAAAGTCAGGTGCTCCTATACTTTTAACCAAATAGTGTAGCACCTCATCACCAATTTGCTGCTCACATACTTGCCGTGTTTACGACTTATTAGAAATGCTAATGACTTCTTCGTAATTGCCACTGGATTTCTTGGAAGGTTCATCTTGCTTTCTTTTGCGCACTGTGATGTAGCGTGTGTCAGGAAATGTGACTCCTCAGTCCATCAGGAGAGAATGTAATGAGGGCTGAAGGTCATCTCTCTATCTCTTGCTCTCTCTTTTTCTCTCAAACACACACTTATATATATATACACAGGCAGGCTTTAATTAACGCCGTTAAACGAAGCCGTGTCCATTTTGTCTGATCAATGCTCAAGCCACCGCTAATGACCCTCCGACACCATTTAGAACCTCGCCCACTCGCACCTTTTCACCCGCTCACCAACTAAAACACGTTCAACAAGAAAGTAAAATTTTAGGCAATAAGGCTTGATTTTAAAGGGAAAAGATTACTACAGAGTTGGTTCTGTTCCTTGCAAAGCACTAATCACATCAAACAAGACACAAACATGGTAGAACATGTCAAACTTCTATGTGTCATACCTTGTATTGTGACACCTGACTTTTCCAGCCATACAGCACTCCCAGCATTCCTGCCACTTGTGGAATGTGTCCTGAAAGTCACCTTCTGCGATTTGCACTGGGTCTCTTCTATGGTGTCAAATCGCTGACCATTGAGATGGAACTACATCTTCGGAAAGAGGGCGAAGTCCTCAGAAGCCAAAATCTGGCGAGGAGGGTGGGTGCATGCGCATAATGATCGTCGGAGAACAATCCACAAGTTGCCTAATGGTTTTGACATTTTTGGGGGTTGAGCTCATTCAAGGTCTTCCTGACCTTATCGATGTTCTTTTGCTTTTGAAGCACACGTGCGATTTAAAACACCTCGAACGACTCGTTGCAGCATCGCCGTATATCAAACGTATTTCATGTCAAACGTCTCTGGGGCAGATTTACCCGGTTTCACGCAGAATTTCACGTTTGCTCTCTGTTCTAACTTGCTGTCGGTGGTGAAATCACAGACGTGGGCAGAATAGCACCAGCTACCACCATTAGTTTAAAAACTGTCTGATACCACCTTGTGCTTTGCATGAGTTCATCTACAGTCGAAGATCTTGATTGACCTGCTCTAGAACTCTGACCTCAACCCTACTGAACACCTTTGGGATAAATAGGAATGCTGACTGCACCTAAGGTCTCCTCGCCTCGCCTGGGGTATTTGACTGATTCACAAGCACACTCCAAAATCTAATGTAAGATCTTCCCAGAAGAATGGAAGGTATTCCAATGGCAAATAGGGACTGGGGTGTTCAAGAAAACCCATTCTTGTGATTGCAGGGGGGTAAAAAAATTAGCTTATAATTAAAAAATTTTAACTGGAAGTTAAGAATGAAGTGTGTAATCTGACGTGTTGTCATGGTTATGTGGTTGTGGTTTCCTGTTCACAGCTGGTTGCTTTTAATGATTGTTTCACACATAGGAGATTCAGCTTTGGAAACGATAAGTTTCATGAATAATTATGAAGACGTTCTCTTTATACCGAAGAAACCGAATTCTGAATTCTGATCGACCAGAAGGTGTCATCTTCTTGAACAGTAGCTATAACACTATAGCTATACAATAATTAGTTTTCTTTTCTATAGTAACAGTACATGTAGAAACGTTTGATTGATCATGATTTGGTCAGAAATGTCTAGACGGAGTAACCGATGTCGGCGCTTTGTAATTGTAAGAAGTAAAAAGTGCGGCGAGTGGAGCTTCTATAACATAAGTGATAACAGGAAGTATTACAAGGATGTTCAACAACAATTTTATCTTTAATATTTAACAATACATGAGAGAATCATGACTAAATATGAGATCTATAAGATTGTTGCATGGATTCTGTATATGAAATAATTGTATTTATTGACTAAAAACGAGGAAATGAGACAATCACATGTACAGTGTGTATGAGATCATCATTTGATGGCTATATAAAAAAATTAAATGAGGTCCCTGGTGGTCTAGTGGTTAGGATGCAGCGCTCTCACCGCTGCGGCTCGGGTTTGATTCCCGGTCAGGGAACCAACCCCAGCCACTATTAGTGCCTGTCCCAAGCCCGGATAAATGAGGAGGGTTGCGTTAGGAAGGGCATCCAGCTTAAAAACATGTGCCAAATCAAACATGCGGATGATCCGCTGTGGCGACCCCTAATGGGAGAAGCCGAAAGAAAGTTTTTTTTATAAAAAAATTTAGTAATGAATTATAAAAATAATAAATTTTATCGGATTGTTCAAGCAAGCGATCGTCCCTTTTTCTTGATTTCTGACATTGCAAATTGAACCTTTGTCAATCAGTGATCAGCACGCACAGGCAGGCAGTACAGTGTGAAAAGAGTCGCTTTTATTTTCACTAAGGAAGACGTTCAGTGTTACTCAGAAAGGCACTAATTAGTTTCCCGCCATGCTAACGTCTGAGAACGCTGTCAAAACACAACGTTCCCGATGTGCTGTTAAAGCCTAACGGGAAGCATTTTTGTTTTCTAGGAGGGCTTTTTTTGTCTATTTTTTTCTTTTCTTTTGTTTCTTTTTTGTTTTTTTGGATATGTATTGCTAAAGAAAGAAGTCTTTATTACCGCACATGTAATTATCTGGCCAAGGAATTGCTGGGACCAAGAAAAAGTCCATATATGTGACAAAGAGAGACCTGAGGAGTGAAGAACGGTTTCAACTCCATTTACATTCGCAAAGGGCAATGGGGCGTGAAACGTCTTACCTGCCTGGTCTGTTGCTTAGAGCTCATTAATAATGTATTTTCATCAGAGTGAATCATCAGTGGAAAGTTTTATTGCTTTAAGTATAACCTAAACTATATTAATAAAAAGTTGTGGACACCTGAATAGAAAATTTGTATCTGATTTCTGAACTTTTAGTCCCCGTTTGCTCTTATAATAAGTGCCACTAATCTGGACCTTGAACTAGGAAACCTAAACCTGTACCAGCATCACAATAGAGTGGAAGATCTTAAGTGTCCTGCTATAGAGATCGCATCTCAACCCTCTTGACCACCTCCGGACCTCCTTACCTCAGCAGGATCAGTACCTGACTTTACTAACACCCTTGTGGCTGAATGAGCAAAGATCTCCATAAAAATCTAGTGGAACATCTTCTCAGAAAAGTGGAGGTTATTATTACGAGCAAATGCGGACTACCACATTGCATAAACTCCAAATTGTTTAAAGCTTTTGCTTTAACCAATCAGATTGCTATTTGGACACTCCAAGGCCCCGCTAGCAGGCTTCCATTCACATCAGCATTTTCAAGTCCTTTGATTTAAAGGTCGTAGAGCGTACTAGTCAAAGCCACATCTGTAGCAAAATTCACAAGCTCAAATATGTACGTGTGGATTCAATACCTTTTTTTATTTTTTCATTCCACTGTGATTGACAGGGAGAAATTGATTTGGTTGCACAAACAAGGCTTTTCAAGAAAGGCTGGACATCGTTAGGAAAGGTCTGTCAAAACAGCATTTTTTTTTTTTTATGAACCGTTTCTACTTTTCTTGTGGAATTTGCACAAAAAGACACAATTTGCCTTAGTTTAATGGCAGCCGCCCGGCTAAACTAAGCGATTGGGGGATAAGGGAATTAATCAGGGAGGTGACCAAGAACCCGATGGTCACTCTGAAAGAGCTCCAGCATTTCTCTGTGGAGAGAGTAGAACCTTCTAGAAGAACAACCATCTCTGCAGCACTCCAACAATCAGGCCTGTATGGTAGTGTGGCCAGACGGAAGCCACTCCTCAGTAAAAGGCACATGACAGCCTTCCTGGAGGACTCTCAGACCACAAGAAACAAAGATTAATCTATTTGGCCTGAATGCTGTGTCATGTCTGGAGAAAACCAGCCACCGCTCATCCCCTGGCCAATACTATCCCTACAGTAAAGCATGATGGTGGCAGCCTCATGCTGTGGGGATGTTTTTCAGAGGCAGGAACTTGGAGACTAGTCAGGATTAAGTGAAAGATGAATGTAGCAATGTACAGAGACA
The DNA here is from genome assembly GCF_014805685.1 of Silurus meridionalis. Classification (NCBI taxonomy): domain Eukaryota; kingdom Metazoa; phylum Chordata; class Actinopteri; order Siluriformes; family Siluridae; genus Silurus; species Silurus meridionalis. Next base: position 18,593,863 of record NC_060907.1, read on the forward strand.
TCCTTGATAGTCCTGCCTTCTTTTAGTCCTGCTCCAGAGCGCTCTGGACCTTGGACTGGGGTGACGGTTCATCTTCCAATGGGACAACAACCTGAAGAACACTTAGACAATGCTTTAAAATGGCTGACACATTATATAGCGCATTATATAGGAGATAGTAAGAGCTTTTGGACACAAAATGGAAATGAGGTCACTAGTGATGGGTCATTCATTTTCATGAGAGATTTGTTTATTTTATATAAGTCTTAAATGTGACTCAGAAGAACGAGTCGTCTCAACGAGTAATTCGTTTATTATAGTTTACCTCTCAACTCTTCCAGTCTGAGTCGTTCGTTCTTTTATCACGTGACTCCCGTAGATGCTATGTAATTATATATATATACATATATTAATTATTGGAACTATAGTTAAAGTTGGTGTATGTATTTTATTTCTTATCAAATAAACTAAATGACTCAAAATAAGGTCACAGAGCAGGAACCAACACTAGGGTGGGTACAGAAGCTCCGCTCATCATCCCTGACACCGAGGTGAACCCTTGAAGAAATTAATTACCCTGATCCCTAAATTCAACATTCTAGCATTCCTTTAAGAGCATTTCCGAATTTAGTATTCACACACACACACACACACACACACACACACACACACACACTGTCATTAAGCCCATCTGCTCATTGTCAATGTGATTGTGCAGCTTAATAGCGTTTCATTAGAATACTGACACGCCTCAGCTCAGACCGTGTGTGTGTGTGTGTGTGTGTGTGGTGTGAAGCAGACCCGGTTCAGCTTTGTGTAATCTTGCAAGAAGATTACATGACTGAAGGGTGTCTGCCTTGTGAAAAAGAAAAGGAGAGTGTGTGTGTGTGTGTGTGTGCATGTGTGTGTGCGTGTGTGTGTGTGTGTGTGTGTGTGTGTGTGTGCTCTATAAAGTAAACACAGTTCATCTTTGTGTGATCCTGCAAGGAGGTTACACGACAAAAGTGTGTTTTTCTGCCCTCTGAAAAAAAAGACAGAGCGAGCAGAGTTGTACAGAGAGTTGTACAGAGTTGGAGAGAAAGATTGTGTTTGTGTGTGTGTGTGTGTGTGTGTGTGTGTATGTGTGTGTGTGTGTGTGTGTTTACACTCAGACTATACTTGATTTGAGTTATTTATTAAAGTCAGTCACAATAACACACTGAAGGTCATCTTTAGTCAAAACATCAGTGGTTGCTTTACAAACGTTCACTCTGCTTTTAATCAGCGTCTTAATGCAGAAAACACACACACACACACACACACACACACACACACACACACACACACACACACAAATCAATGTGAATAAAATAACAGAGCTAGTGCATTCCCTGCCCCCCCTGATTGGGACACCCATCTTTTCCACCCACATGTGGTACTTCTCCAAACTGTTTCTACTGTCTTCAGTAGCATGGAGGTATCACTTCAGTTAAACTTTGCGAACTCTGAATCCTAGTGGAAGATCTGCTCTAGAGCTCCAGCCCTGTTGAACACCTTTGGGATGGATGTGAAAGCCACCCCCATGCCTTCTCACCTCACTTACATCATTAGCTGTTTTTAACTAATGGTCTTGTCTCTGAATGAGCACAAATCTCCATAATATCTAGTGGAATATCTTCTCTGGAATGGGATTTATGAAAAGGAGCCTACAGGTGTTCATTAACTTTGGGCCATATGGTGTGTGTATATAAATAAAGAGTTCCACTGAACTTGATCATCACTCCAGTGCAGATCTCTTTTCATCTCCAGTGAGGACGTTTGATTCGCGGCTCTTCTTTGACTCTATTTGCGCTCGACGAAAGAGACTTTTTGTTCCAGGATGCTCGTTTTGCCATTTGTGGTTTTGATGGCGGTGTGTTTCAGAGAGGGGGTCTCGTGGCCATGACGATGGACTGGGAGAAGGTTTGCTCGGTGCAGCTCAGTCAAAGAATGGCAGTTTTTGAAAACAACCCGTCTGCTGTTTGTTTTCTATTCTTTTTTGGGTATCTTGTTGATTTATTATTATTTTTTTTTTCAATTGTAAAGTGAATTGAACTGAAGAGATGCGCTGAATAAAAAACACATCATATTTATACTAATTACTTTATTATTCTATTATTATTCTTTATTTATTCTCATTTTTATTGTGAGGTGATCATTTGAGTCGTCATTATTAACTGGATCATGGCTCTTGAGCAGTACTGTGATATTCAGGTTATAATCTTCATGATAATTTTCATCATCATCATCATCATCATCATCATCATCATCATCATCTGTATCATGGCTCCCTATTACATACCTTTGTTGCATTCTTATTGGCTCAGAGCAATGGGAACTTTTGAAAACTCCCAGTGTGCTGAGCATCAACCTAAATGTCACCATGAGTGTGTGTGTTTGTGAAAATGTGTATATGTGCCAGATGGTCTCTGTGTGTGTGTGTGTGTGTGTGTGTGTGTGTGTGTGTTGGCTTTGCTGTCTGACTCACACCATCTGGAAGGTGCCACTGCAGCAGAAGAAACACACAGTGTGCCATTAACCTCTGTATCACTCACACACACACACACACACACACACACACACACACACACACACACACACACACACACACACACACACACACACAATATTGATCATGGGTTTAATAAATGTATTACAATTTCTACTACAATAAATAATATGAACACATTTAATTGGAATCACAATTATTTTAAAGACCATTTCAAAGGTCACAGAGGTCATAAATGTCATTATTAGAGGTCACTGAGGTCATCATTTAGGCTGTTCACTATTGAGTCGTTACTGAGGTGATTATGAAGGTCATTTGGGTGATTACAAGTCATCGGTATGTTTGAAGGTCAGTGTGAGTTAATATAATGCTTATAAAGGTCCCTCTGGAAGTCACAGTGATGTTGTTATGGAGATCATTAGAGATGATTAGAGTGGGCACTCACTGTCACTGAAGCCAGCAAAAGTTGAGTTAGTTATGGTCATGAAAAGGTCATGAAGGTCATCTGGGTCATAAAAGCTGATTACAGAGGTCACCGTGTGGTCATTATGGTGTTGAGTCTAAACGTGATGGGAGGAGCATCTTGAAGGTCAATGAGGTCCTTCTGGAGGTGATTATGAAGGTCACTGTGAGGTCATTTTGGAGGTGAACCTGAAGTCCATAGAGGTCACAGTGAATGACACTGCGAGGTTAATAAGGAAGTGATCATGAAAACATGGTGAAGGTCACTTTGAGGTCAGTATGACGATAAAATGCACAAAGATGATTGTCAGGGTGATTGGAAGGTCATTATGTATACATTTCATAGAGGTCATTGTGAAGGTCACTGGCATTTAGTAACTTGCAATTGAAGCTTAACCTGTGTGTGTGTGTGTGTGTGTGTGTGTGTGTGTGTGTGTGTGTGTGTGTGTGTGTGTTATAGCTTTGTGTGACCTGTAAATGTTTTGCATAATCCATATATTAGAGATGTGATCAAGTATGATTACAGTGTGCTCTATTGGGTGCTAAAACATGATGCTTTAATATCTAGTGCACATTTTACTGTTTTGAATATTGTAGGGTTTATCATTTTAAACCATAAATTAGTTTTGAAATGAAAAACATAGCGTGAGAATGTTCGGACAGGATACAGGCGCAAACAATTAGCAAGGAACCCAATTATCAAAGAGAGGACAGGAAGCGTTGACCATAAAAGGAAAATCAAAGGCAAAAAAAATCCATGGCTTATATATATATATATATATATATATATATATATATATATATATATATATATATATATATATATATATACACTAGTCATTTTCTTTGTCTTTGTTGTAAAAATGAGATTGACAGTCATTTGCAAAATGTTGGATTAAAGAGGACGTGGATTGTCTCTGTCTCTTAACCATTTTCTAGCATGTGTGTGTGTGTGTGTGTGTGTGTGTGTGTGTGTGTGTGTGTAAGAGACGGATGGGTGAAATCTCTTCAGGAAACGAGTGGACGGACAGATAAAGCAAATTTAATTTATATGCAAATCCAAAGGGCAGCCAATCAATTATTCTTATTTTAAATCGAGATTGAAACTCTCGACTCTGATTGGCCGCTTCATTTTACTCATAATTTTGATCACCCTGACCTCTTTAACTCGAAGCATGAGGAGTGACATCATTGCTCGGGCGTGTCCGGTACCCACCATCCATTTTTCCACGTCCTGCTCACTGGCGCCACCCATTCGTTTAACAGACAGGCAGAAAAAAAAAAAACCCGGTAATCACTTAATTATGTATTTTTTAACATGATTTATTTTGCTCCACATGATTAATGGAATTTTTTCTACATGATTTTAATTTTATATCAGTTCAAATGTATAATTTCTTGACAAAAATGATGCTGTTCAACAATTTGTTTATTTCCACGTTTGTTTCCCCACACTATTAATGATTTTCTTTTTTTAGGATTTCTTTATTTTCACTTGCAAATTTATTGTCTAATGACTAATTTCTGACATGATTTCACACGATTCTTTTCACATACTTATTTCCAATTTATTTTCAACATATAATTTTTTTTTTGCTTCCACACGTTTTTCCCTAACTAACCCGATAATTTACACATTTTCCTGTGGGGTTAATATATTTATTTATTTTCATTTTCATGTGTTTTTTTTCTCCTCTGCTATTTTTCACTACATTGAGCCTTGAATAATCATAAAAACTATTGTGGAATGGAACAGCATCAGTGTCAGGCTGTGCATTTTACCCTTAGGCCTTTAGTGGGGATCCTACCTGAACAAATCCACCCCTTAATACCCTCATTATGATGCCACAGTTAAAGAAACCATTAATATAACAGAGAAATGCAGTTTTACAGACAGGAATCATATACAGTAAGAATGAATGTCGTTACTAAAGCAGAAACACAATGAACTTAACAAGTCTCCTTTTACTGTAGCCACAACTGCACCATCCACATGCATCATCTCTGGCAGAAGCATTGATATTCACCTCATAAAATTTGTATTTATTTTTGTACATTTTTTTCAATGCATTATGGTTTTCCCAGGGATTAGAAATGATGGAAAATTGCACAAATTCTACAGGAAAGAAAATGCAAAAGCATAAACGGGTAATGAAAAAGCTTAACTGATGTTTTAAACTGTTTTGGTGTCCGGCTTTTCATGAAAAGTCCATCTTGTAAATGTATCTGCGACCATTTTTTCTCCTCTGTTATTAATTGTGAAATGGAAGACAGCTATTAAATCCACAGGAAAATATTCAAGCGAGTGCAGTTTGCTACAATTCCATTTGTAAACTCTTACTAGTGGGCTCTCTGCCTATCCGATCAAAGGGCGTAAAAATCCTGACCTGACTGGACGCTTGCTAGAGGGCTTTGGAGTGACCAAATCACAGTCTGATTATCTAAAGCTGATCTGATATTTGCACTATGTCAAAAAAATATAGCCTTAGCGCATTTTCACGTGTTTTTCACACTAATACACGTGATTTTATTAGACCAGTTTTGTCCCAGTTATTTTCCCCAGGTGCAAAGTGCTCAGAAAAAAGGTAACATTACATCGAATTTGCTGCAGATTTATTTTCACGTGCTGTTTTACTCAAATATTCAACACGCGATTAACCGCAGAACTCTGGCGCCCCACTGATCCTGCGTCCGTCTGAAAACTTGCAAATCTGATTAGAATATCTCTGCATTATCCTGCTGTTTCAATGCTCAGAACTAAAGAACGCCTCGAACCGGATTATTCCGGCTTGTGATTTCCATCAGGAGGAACAAATGATGGCGCTGTCAAAAATTCAACAGAATGAATGCGACCAAAAAAAAACCCCAACAAAATCAAAACAAGAATAAGGAATACATGAAAATGAGGCGGAAAAGTGCAAACGCAGACACCCACGTTCGCGCTCGGAGTTTGTACGATCAGAGCTCTGATCGCGTTTCCTCATCTGCATCTTATCCTCAGTAATCTTGACGCAGCCGAACTAATTTACTCTCACCGTTGACGGTAATGATGTCGCCGGTGTGCCGGCTTATTTTCCGTACGCGGTGTTATAGGAAGTCATCAAAACGATGCACTTCTTTTATTACCTTTTCATCTCTTCTTGTGTAGGATTGAAGTACTCACTCGACGAAACGCTTTTTCACATCACATGCACCTCCCTACAATACAGTACTTATATAATTGTATTCATTTTTTTTTTTTTCATTAATTTTAAAAGTTTTTCCACAGCCATCATTTTTGGATATGTTTTTTTAAGTTGTTATTACGTGTGAATAATGATAATTATTATTATTATTTTTTAATACAGGTTTTTATTGTTTAGTTTTTAGACACAATACAATTTTTTACAGGCTATTTATTTTCCCCTTTTTTTTACAAGAAAGTAAGAGAACAAAAATAAATCAAATAAACCAAAAGAAGAAAAAAAACAGTGCTTGTAAAAAGTGTGGAAAAACTAGAGTTTAAATGTTTTTGAGAGACACATGGATGTTCCTTTTATTTGTATTCAACAAACCTGGCCAGATAACGGTATAAAGATTTGACCGAACAAATAAATAAATGTTTAGATGTTCCACTTTATTGCCATTTAAAAAAAATTCCCTTAGCATAAAGAACAGCTTCTCACACTCTTGGCATCCAGACACTTTGTTTCTCGAAAACGTTTAGCTGAAATACTTTGTTGTGCCTCTTGGTAAATGTCTCCAAGTAACGTATGTAACCATGGTTGATGCAGCTAGAGTTCCTGAAGAGGAACATATGGTTCGTATGTAACCATGGTTTCCCGAGGTAACGAGATGCTGAGTCAACAACGCTTTGTGAACAAGGCTTTGGGAATGCAAGTTCAATAATGGCAGACTGACCAATCTCTGCCTAGTGTGCATGGGCACAGGGCCATAGGGTCAGGTGTAGCACTAAGGTCAAGGCTTAAAAACTGAAAAGGTCAGTGGGGTGGACCAGCTCGCAGCATTGCAGGATGGGTTCCCCCTTTGAGTCTGGTTCCTCTCAAGGTTCCTTCCTGATAACATCTAAGGGAGTTTTTCCTGGCCACATTCGCCATCAGGGATAAATGCACACCATTCACCTTAACTCTTAAAATTCTGTAAAGCTGATTTGAGACAATGTCTGTTGTGAAAAGCACTATAGAAAGACATTTGACTTGACTTGACATTGCAGATGTCTTGGATCCGTCTGCTGAGTGTCTGCTTGTCCACAGGGAGAACTGTCCTTGGAGAGCCATAGCAGACAAACAGCTGCTTCAACTTCCCCCACAGTTCCGTTCTGTGGACATATTTGTCCAGTGCTCGCACTGGGTACAGTCGGTTAAGCTTCTTCTGGTCTAGGGCCTGAAAAGGAGGAGGGTAGTAAAGTCCAAGTAGAAGGGGCCACAGAGAGGGCCTGAAAATTCCCCACTCTCTTGAGAAAGGAGATGGCCTGAAATGCACCTTGGTTAATGGCTCAAAGGGAGGCTCCAACAGGGCCTCGAAGAAAATGACCAAGTCCCATGCAGACACTCTAGATTGTACCAGAGGCCTCAGTGGAGAAAACGTGTCACCAACAGGTTCTTACCCAGTAACTGCCCCGCAACCGGGCATGACAGGCAGCAATGGCGGACACATAAACTTTCAGCATGAAAGAAGCCAACACTTCGGCTAACTGTTTTTGAAAGAATTCCAGCACTAGACCGGGCAGTTAACTGGATCCAAATGGTGCCGATCACACAATGCTATGAACAGGTGCCATCTTGTCGTGGAGGGAGCTCTGTATTGAAGAATGGTCTCTACCACCTCAGTGGAGAGACCGGAGACAAGGAGCTGTGGCCCCTGAGTTTCCACAGCTCTGGGAGGGGTGAACTATTTCGCCCCCTACCGGATAGAGAAGTTCCCTCCTGAGAGGAATCTCCCAGAGAAGGTGTTTGAGATGGGCTACCAGATCCACTAACCATGATCTGCCTGGCCAACATGGGGCCACCAGGAGGAGATGGACTCTGTCCTGGCAAACTCTCTCCAGAACAGTGTGAGAGGGGGGAAGGCGTAGATGGCATCCAACCCTAGAAGGGCTGGGGGTGTAAGGGAGAACCAGAGGGGACAGTGCGATGTCCCTTGAGTAGCAAGCAGGTTCACCTGAGCTCAGTAAAGTCTCTCCCAAATTTGCTCCACCTCATTCGGGTGACAACCCCTTGCCTCAAGAGGGCCTGCTCCCTCGTTTAAGTGGCCCGAGATATACACAGCCCTCAAAGAAGAGTAGCTTCCCCTGAGCACACAAGATGATCTGATGCACCAGCTTTTACAAGAGCCGAGATTGCAGACCCCCCAGTGAGAACCTTAAGGTCTGGAAGGAAATTCTTTATAGCTAAAAGCTGCAACCTTAGATAATCCATTCCCCATAGACCACTTATGACCGCCAACCGATTTAAGGGACGTGTCTGTTGTAAGCATTATGCAACAAACCAGGAACTCCCAGCACGGGGCCCTGAGACAGGAACCTGGGAAGAACCTAGGCAGTTTCAAAGGGAAGAAACTGCCTAAAGGCATACTTCTGAAGCTTGCGACCGAATGCTGGAGCCGAGCATTTCGCAAAGACATGCAAGTGCAGCTCCCTCGAGAACCGACCTAGCATACTCCGCTCCCAAGGTAGCAACACACATAGTGGGGGCAAAAAGGACTATTTTTATTTTTAAATATTTTTCGGGCATTTACCACTTACCATAGACTAATACACACAAAGCGCTTCATAAACAAACAGAAGCTAGTGCCGGTTTTACTCCATGTCTGTTTTATAGCTTCCTGGTTGTGACTTCACCCCACCGGTGACGCTGTGTTTTTCATTGGACTAATTACACACGTAATTCAGAGCATGGACAATGCGGAAGCTTTCCCAAAGCACTGCTGATGCAGCTCAAGTTCCTCAAGGGGAACTAAACAAAAGAAAAATGCATATATCTTAAAAACCTTAAAATACTTTCCTTTCTATTGTCTTTCAGAGGCAAACAAATGCTAAAGCTAAGCAGCCAATTTTTTTTCCTTTTCTATAAGGGTGTTGGAAAAGGCATTGAGAACACAAGCTGAGTTTAATAGAGGCGAGTACTTTCACACTGAGTGGATTAAAAGATGTTAACTACTCTTTCTTTTTCTCTGTCTCTGCCTTTCCTTAAAAGCTGCCACAGATAATGGGGTAAGTGAAGAAAAAAACCTTGAATCATTCTTTTTTTTTTCTCTCCCCGTTCTAATTACATCAATTCAGTTAGAAAAGAAATTCATAAAATCATTACTAGAGCTCGAGGAGATCTGGGAGGTCAGTGCTCGACTGATTCTGAGTCGATTTTTTCCGATACAGTATTAAACAGGAACTTGTTTAAAGGCAGGAGGGCGATAATTAAAGAGTAACAGCCGAAGGTTGGCAGCTCAATCAGGGGCAGACAAAAGAGCTGCTCGCCTGGGGAAACCAGCGAGGAACAAGACGAATGTGTTACTTTCATCTGCAGCCCAGTGCCGACGAGTGTTTATCTCTCTGCAGCATGCCGAAGAACACCGAGGACAACGAGGACACCTGCCCTCCAGTTCACACCAGGCTTATCCGGCTTCATATTTTTAAAACATTTTATAATATAAATAGGGAAAGTTCCTTGTATTCAGAATCAAATTACACACATACCTGTTGATTGAAATCTCTGGGGTTGTCTCAGAGTCTCAGTTTTATTAGAAAGATAGTAAGATGTTTGACTTCGAAATGAAAGGTTGTGAGTTCAAACCCTGGCACCACCAAGCTGCCACTGCAGGGCTTTGAGCAAAGCAAAAAACCCTCTTATATGCTCAGTTGCTGTTCCAATTTAAACCAGTAAGCGTTCAATATCTCTATATCGGGAGATCTTTCACTCCAAAACATGGAAAACACATCTTCATGGAGCTGACTTTGTGCACAGGGGCACTGTCTGGAACAGGCTGGAATAGGTCCGGTTCATCTAGTCCAAGTGAAGGGAAAATTCCATACTAGCATCCTTTACAAATGTGTCCCTTCAAGTTTGTGGTGAAGTCCAGAGGTGTCCAAAGCATTTTGTCCAAATAGTTTTATGAGGAAGAAACCTTCAGAGGAACCAGACTTCAGAGGGAACTCCTCCTAATCCGGGTGACATTAAATGTCTTTTCAGTATCGAGGTTATGAACTGAAGACCCAAGTACAAAACTGTTTTTGTAGAAAAATTGGCAGTCAGAAACCATTTTCATGGTCTGTACCATCAATTTGTAATCTCATAGATCTTCAGGAAGTTCATGTGGAGTTGTTTTGAGCAGGAACGAGTGGTTGTTTAATTGAGGAGATCTCCGTTAGGTCTCCAGGATTCATCATGCAAGATCAATAATATCTCAGGAGAAAACAGAGAGAAAAAATGCATGAGATGGGGTTAGTGCAATTAGAATGGGGTTTGGTTAGATTAGAATAGGTGGGGCTAGTGCGATCAGATTGGGTGGGGTTAGATTTGAATAGGTGGGGTTAATTAGATTAGAATGGGTGGGGATAGTGAGATTCGAATGGAATGGCAGTCCATGTGAAGTTGTCTTGAGGAGGAACGAGTGGTTGTTCAATTGATGGCAGGATCAATTGTATCTCAGGAGAGATAGACAGACTGAGAGAGAGAAGAGGAAATAAACGAATCAATGAAATGAAGGAATGAATGAAGGAATGAACGAAGAAATAGCATTTCATTCAACATTCCACAGTGTTTAAATGTGAGCTAAAAATGCTAACTACTGTCCAGACAGTAACACTTGTCTCTGCGTTTTTTGCTAAGACTAGCATTGTGCTAATTGTCTCTCGCACAAATCTCTTCATATTATCACTTAGTTTGAATAAACTCATCATGGAGCAAGCTCAATAGTTCACGCTGCGAGGCAGACCAGCGGCTGAGAAACACACATTTCAATATCAAATGAGATATTTCAGTCTTTGTGTGTAAGATCTTTTTTCCCCGCACCCATGGAGAGAAGCTCCTCTGAGAACTAGTATGCAGCCCAAATCTTTAATCTGATTTCTTTGACTTTTTTTTTACTTTTAAACTAGATATAGTGGGCATTATCAAGATCTCCTAATACTGTCTGTGGTGTAGTGTGAGTGTAGATGTGTGCGTGTGGGATTGTATGTGTGTCTGGCCTCTGATTGGTCGATCTGTACAGTTGTGACTTTATGTAAGACAAGCTGTAAATGTTACACTAATATTTCATAATGTACGGAAAAAAAAACACTCACCCACCCACCCAGACACACACACACAGACACGCACATCTATATACACGGCACTGCAAGAAAAAGAGGCAGATGATGAAAAACCCTAACACACAGAGCCATTAATCACAGCACTGAAGCCTAATGGAGAACACACACACACACACACACACACAGACACAGCTGTCTCTGAATCATAATGAGAAAGAAGAAAAAAGATCAGAGAGAAATAGCGAGGAAAAACTGTTGCTGCTTCAACATGTGTGTGTGTGTGTGTGTGTGTGTGTGTGTGTGTGTGTGTGTGTGTGTGTGAAGTTTGCAGCGGTAAAGAGATTAGAATGGGGTGAGGTTAAAAAGATTAGAATGGAATTTAGGTTAGTGAGATTAAAATGGGGTTTAGTGAGATTAGAATAGGGTTAGTGAGATTAGAATCGGTTGGGTTAGTGAGATTAGAATATGGTTATTGAGATTAGAATAGGGTTAGTGAGATTAGAATAGGGTGGGGTTAGTGAGATTAGAATAGGTTTAGTGAGATTAGAATAGGTTTAGTGAGATTAGAATAGGGTGGGGTTAGTGAGATTAGAATAGGGTTAGTGAGTTTAGAGTAGGGTTAGTGAGATTACAATGGGGTTTGTGAGATTACAATGGAATGGGGTTAGTGAGATTAGAATGAGGTGGGGTTAGTGAAATTACAATGGGGGTTTATGAGATTACAATGGAATGGGGTTAGTGAGATTAGAATGAGGTGGGGTTAGTGAGATTACAATGGAGTGGGGTTAGTGAGATTAGAATGAGGTGGGGTTAGTGAGATTACAATGGAGTGGGGTTAGTGAGATTACAATGTAATGGGGTGAGGTAAGATTAGAATGGAATGGGTGTATTTAAATTAGAATGTGGTGGGGTTATTAAGATTAGATTGGTGCGATTGTTGAGATTAGAATGAGGTGGGGTTAATGGAATTACAATGGGGTTTGTGAGATAACAATGAAATGGGGTTAGTGAGATGAGAATAAGGTTCGTTAGTGAGATTACAATGGAGTGGGGTTAGTGAGATTAGAATTGGGGTTAGTGAGATTACAATGTAATGGGGTGAGGTAAGATTAGAATGGAATGGGTGTATTTAAATTAGAATGTGGTGGGGTTAGTAAGATTAGATTGGTGCGATTGTTGAGATTAGAATGAGGTGGGGTTAATGGAATTACAATGGGGGTTTGTGAGATTACAATGAAATGGGGTTAGTGAGATGAGAATGAGGTTCGGTTAGTGAGATTACAATGGAGTGGGGTTAGTGAGATTAGAATTGGGGTTAGTGAGATTACAATGTAATGGGGTGAGGTAAGATTAGAATGGAATGGGTGTATTTAAATTAGAATGTGGTGGGGTTAGTAAGATTAGATTGGTGCGATTGTTGAGATTATATGGCAGGTGATTGGCGCGGTTAACAAAAATCCTGAGGTGATTAGAAAAAATGAGGATTGTGGTGGAAGGAAGTGAGGAAAGGGGTGGGGTGTCGAGCAAGTAGTTTCAAATACAAGTGTACTTTATTAAAGTGTTAATCAAAGAATCTAAGACTCTCAGACTATGTGTGTGAGTGTGTGTAATGTATACAGCTGGTTATTTCCATGTGAGCAGAGCATATGAGATTCGGCATTTCTGCACTGACAGAGTGTAATGATGAAACTAAACACCACTGACACGAGAGAAAATACACACATCTGCTTGCACATCACTTGCTGTCAAACTTGTCGCCAAGGAAACAACAGCGGTGTGTGTGTATTGAAATAGCAGTTGTGTGTGTTTGAGAGATCAGACCGCGGCTTGTGGATTAAACAGCGACTGTTTTCAGTACAACTGTGTGTATGTGTGTGTGTGTGTGTGTGTGTATGTGTGTGTGTGTGTGTGCGCGCTGAAACAGAAACACATAAAAATCATGGCACTCTGTGTATACCTTTAGACTATGACAGACATGATACCCTGTTCATACTTGGTAAAGATAAGTCATGTGGAGAAGATACACACACACACACACACACACACTTTCAGGTTGGTTCTGTGCACTTCTGTGCAAGTTCTAGAGTAATGTTGAAATGGGGCAAATAATGGGCACCTTTGTTATGGGCACCATACATGCCCTTGAACTTTGTGGCATCCAATACCGCTCCAAAAGATATCCAGAGCAAAAAGACTGGGATATTTGCATAAATAGTTTAGGAAGGCAAGCTGGTCAGTGACTGCTACCCCAAAATATCCTCCTAAGCTCCCATTACTGAAACAATAGTACCAAAGGTACCTTTCCTTGTACAAGTGGTACATGAATCTTTTGCACATTTCGAATGTATCTCTCACCTCAGGATCCACAACCAATGTGCCTGTTAAGACTGTATCCTGAAAGGTACACCACATGCCAAAGTATACATACTCTTGTTGAAGCCATCAACAATCGACTTGTAACCCTTGTCATGTGATGTACAAGGAATACAAGCATTGTTATTACTTTTAGTATGTATCTCTACCCTTAAGATTCAACAAAATACCTGGTAAAGCTGTATTCTGAAATGCACACCATATGCAAGAATATACATATTATTGTTAGGGGCCACCCAAACAACAATTACAGACATCTTTATTTTTGGAATGTATTGCTCACTGTAGGATCCACTGATGTACTTGTTAAAGCTGAAGGTACACCACATGCAAAAGTAGACATACCCTGGTTGGGCCACTCAAGCGACAAGTAAACTTTTACCACTTGTCAAGTGGTGTACAAGGGGTACAAACATCTTTTGGTTACTGTTAGAATGTATCTTACACCTTAGGATCCACTGATATACCTATTTAAAATGTATTTAAAATGATGCACCACATGCAAGAATAAACCTACCTTTGTGGGGGCCACCCGAGCAATTAAACTTGTACCCAATTACTGTTGTATCATTACTAAGTCTGAAAAGGTAATAACATATGCAGGGCCTAGCTTGACATTGATGCTATATTGGAATGCAGGACATGCCAGTTTGAAGAGAAGCTCTAGCAAAGGTGGCAATGTTACATCCAGTCTAAGATAAGCAGGGAATAATGCTTGAGCATCCTCTTGACAGGTTGAATTATTGGTATAACAGTGATGGACGGAGACCTGTGCGACTTGATGACTTCTCACCGGATATGTCGTCTTTGCAGAGCTGTAACTGAATACGAATGCATTATTAAGACAGACATGGCAGATACAGAAATACAAACAAAAAAAGAAAAAAAACACCTGGTGTGCATATTCAGTTAACTAGAGTAATGAAGATCTGTCAGGGTTCTACACACTCTCTAGGATCAAGACTTAAAATTGAAAAGATAGGTTGCATGTGATGTCAAGATCGGAAAGTATTCCAAGAAATGTCTGCCTAGTTCACCGTATCAAAAGCCGATAATCCGGCAGGGTCTTGATTGAGTTGCCAATCTTTATACCAGACTTGCTGGGGCAATGCTTGTGTTTTTGAGCTAATAACTATATTGATTTAACTGTCACTTTTATCCGAAGAATGGCAGTGTGGGAACATTGAGATAAAATTCAACCTTCTGATTAGTAGTCCAAACCCCAAGCCACCGTTCCAACAGTGACCCCTTTGAGTCCTATTATTGATTGTATGTTATTTAAAGGACTTACTGAGGCATTATCAACACAGAGGTGTAAATTTCAGGAAAGCTGGTCTCCCCCTTCTTGCCTGGTTCAGTATGGTGTAACTGTCATTTTTATCTAAAGAAGTTGAAGCTTAACATACTTGCTCAGTGGCAGATTGGAAACATTGGGATGAAAATTCAACCTTCTGACTAGTAGCCCACAACTCAAGCCACTATTCTAACACTGACCCCTTTGAGTCCTGTTGGTGATTGTATGATATTTTAAGGACTTGCTGCAGCTAACAACACAGAGGTGTGAATTTCAGGATAGTTGGTCTCCCCTTCTTGCCTGGCTCGGTACGGTGTAAAAAAGGAGTAAAGAAAATTACCATAAGTCAGAGCAGCCAGAGTTGCCGCGTTTTATTTTTGGATCCATGTTTTGTGACTGCAAGGACTTGAAGTAAAGCCTGGGTGGTGAAGATGTGGAATACGTACTATTTCTTTACAGCCTACTGGTACTCTCAGAGTCTGGAGAACATAGGAGTGATGCAAGCTGTGTCGAGTGGCATAGCTGTGTACCCGTAAACAAAACAAGGTTTGCAAAGGCTTCAAATGATGAAGAGTGATGTGCTAAAAGCTTCAGGGGAAAATTGTGGTTACTTAGATAAGACGTGTTTGTGTAAGGGGGAGGGAGGTTAAGTGGACTTGCAAAGGTAAACTCACAGCATGAAAATCAGGACTACATGGTTGGCGCTTTCACTGCCACGTTGCTGGTTTTGTATTTGTACTGCTGTGTGCACCCAGCTAATTAGCAGGATGGGTTTTAAAAAACAGTTGCCATGCAAACTTGCTGCTAATTGATTCCTTAATTCTTGAGTAGGAAAAGTAAATACGATGTTCAGGTGTGAAATCAGACAGCAGCAGCGTGTTGAAATATTGCTTCAGGCTGAGCAGACAAATGTCACAGAACCTTTCTTCACTTTTATTGATGAGTAATAAAAGGCTTAGTGGCTGATGAACATTTTATTGCCCTGTCATTAAAAAAAGAAATTTCCATATAATGCATAAACATTCGCATTTGTACCCGACACAGGGAAGAGTGAGACACAAAAACAGTAAAGTCAGTGAGATAAGATTGTGATTAGGATCATTTTTTGGGTCAGGTTTGGGTTTTACGTTTACATTTATTGCATTTGAGAGACACTCTTATCTGGAGGAAATCCGATTTATACAACTAAGCAGCTAAGGGCCTTGAAAAGGGCCCAGCAGTGTTGCTAGGATGGGTACAATTCAAATCAAAAGCTATCACTTCCCTAGGATTATAATTATAGATTAAGCGTTAGGAATTGGGCCCATGATTCTGGGGTATTGGGAATTAGCATATTAGGACATCTTGGAGTGCATTTAAGGGTTTGCAAGTGGGGGACAAGAGTAGGAATAAGGGTTTATTGGTCAGGATTAGGTAAATAGGATCAAGGTTAGGGATTAGATTTTAGAGGTCAAGTTTAGAATGCAATTGCACTGGTTTACCAACAGAGGTCCACATATAAATACGTTTATTTTAAGTTAATTGAATGACCCACATCAAATTATAAGTTATATGGTTCACAACCATCATATTCCAGTAGCTTTAAATTATCCCATTCCTGCATCACATGATCTTCTGTGTCCAAAAAAAAGATGTAATGGAAATTGGTCATTTTAGTCTACTTTGGAGCTTTGTCATCAACCTTAGGCGAAATTATCATCTTATTCAAACTTTAGTTATTCAATATTATTTTGGCTGAAGCAATAACATTTTATTTTTAGCTTTAAAGAGACAGAAAATATGCATTTAGCATTTTTTATGATTCAGAAAGACGTGGAGGTTAAAATTATGATCACGATTTACATTTACAGGTGCTTGGACAGGTGCTTGGGATAAAGGTTTAGTGGTCATAGTGGAGATTTGGAATCCAGTATTAAATTTATGGGTTTGAATTAGTGTCAAAAGTTGGATTAAGGTAAAGGGGTTCAGGATTGAGGTTTAGGCATATGATTAACATTTTAATAATAAATTTTAATAAGAAATTATGGTTGAAAAGTGAGGGTTTAGGGAAAAGGATTAAGGTTAATGGAACAGGGTTTTAAGATTAGGATTGGGATTCGAGTTGTGGTTTAATTGTTGAGATTGGAATTGTGGATCAAAGGTTATGGGTGATATAGAAGCGAGAGTCTGGATTGAGATTTTAATTATGCTTAAAGTCTTCGGGTTAGAAATGCAATTAGGGGTCAGGATTATGTGATTGGCAATAACAGATTAGGATTGGAGTAGGATTAGGGCAAGGGGCCCAAATTGGGTTCTTAATGTCTGTGAATGTTTGTAGATAGTCTTGTTCCTTTGGCTTTACAATGACTGGAATTGACATTGACCAGCATAAAAGCCACAATTATGATTTATATCCCAGAAAGCTGGAGAAACCTGGGTGGGCCAGTTAACAGAAGGGCTCAGTAGGTTGTGATGTGTGGCGAATAGAGGCCTAAACAGCTGAAGAGTGATTACAGACGTATTGTGGTATTCAATCTTCAGTCTCATGGCAGCGTGCTGCTTTCTGCCGTATTGATTTCTAATTGAAAAGTGTTTTGTTTTGTTTCTCTGTTTTTTTGTTTCGGTATTATAGCAAAAGATAAATGGACCCACAGTGCCTGGTAAAAATCACATCCATCTCCCATAACAACGTGAAATCATTTAGTCGGCCATCCATCGTCGCCGTCCGCCATCGTTCACTCGTTGTTCATCACCTCTTTGTAGCAGATTTACTAGCGCGTGACACTGTCAAAGCGCTGCGTTTCGCTTGGTCGTGTCAGGCAAACGAATCGGGGCACCGATGAAAGGGATTTTGAATGCATGGTTATGTTTCGCTAATACATCCTTTTTTTGCTCAGGCACCCGTAAATAAGAACACGTCAATTCGTACCATCTCTAGTATTAAGCTGAAGCTAGTCATGAACCGAGGAGTCGTCAAAAATGTTTTTTGAATGAGAATCGATTACCAGGGACCTCCGACGGTCCTGAACGCAAAATTTCGTGCGCCAGCTGCACGGTTTACGCGCCGTCACACCCTCGCGAGCCGGCACAGCTGCAGGGGGAGACACGAAGCACAGAGGTGTGTGCTTTCTGGTATTTATTAAGGTTAAAGCAGTTTTAAGCACAGCGCTGCGTCTAATGTTACAGCTAAAATGTCCTTGATGCTGCTTAGCCGTAGGTGCGTGCGTGGGCAGAGATTGATTGTAAGTGAAATGTGTGTATTTTGGGCTGGAAACAGTACATCTGGATACGTCTCACTGTGAGCGCATTGATTTTTCTCGGGGTTTTTTCGTTGGCTACGTGATGTGAACCAGTAAACACCTTTTTCTTATCGTTCTTCGACACATTGATTAGAGCCAAGTTTATCTCATATATTGTCTGATGCAAGGCAAAACTTTTGTTGATAACTTGAGAGAAGCAGCTCTCCCTGTATTGAAAATATAACGGTTTATATGTAGGTTTGAATGTAGGTTTGAATGTAGGTTCCCTGGTGGTCTAGTGGTTAGGATTCGGCACTCTCGCTGACGGGTTCGATTCCCGGTCAGGGAGCCAAACCCAGCCATTAGGGTTGCACAAACCACTGCACTCTTAGTGCTGGTCCCAAACCAGGATAAATGGTGAGGGTTGCATTAGGAAGGGCATCCAGCGTAAAACGTGCCAAATTAAACATGCGGATCACGAATACAGACGATCTGCTGTGGCGACCCCTAATGGGAGAAGCCGAAAGAAATTTCATTTGAATGTACCATTTATAGGAAGGAGTCTCCATTGCAAATTCTTTTTTTTTCTTACAATATCAATACCGTTACAGACTCCTCAGTCTTAGCCTATTTCTGGACACATATATGATTTGCATATGCTTTTTTTAACGTCGCTCTGAATGTCATTTTGAGGTGTAGCTGTGGGGATTTGTGATCAGTCAGCCCCAAGACAATTAGTTCTTAATGTTTCGGCTCATCTCAAAGGCTCATCTCAAAGGCATGGACCATGGGGTTGAGAAGGTCAGGGCTTTGTGCATGACCATAAAATTGGTATGTGCTTCTTGTTCAACATTCCATTTAACATTAAATCCCAATTAGCTGTTATAATAACCTCAACTATTCCAAGATGTTTTATTAGATTTTGTCAAGAGTTGTGCTCGTTCAGACACAATACTTAGTCTGATACTGATGCAGGTGAGGTGAGGAGGCCTGCTCCCAAAAATGTTAAATATGGTGGGAGATCTATGGCAGGCGCTCTGCCACACATTCCCAACCCACGTACAGCATATCTTCAGGGACCTGGGTTTGTGCACAGGGCATTGTCATGTTGGAACATGTTGGGGTGTCCTAGTTTAAGTCAAGGGACAATTTCCTGCTATCCGAAGAAATTTTATACAATTGTGTTTGGAGAAGAAATGCATATGGAAAAGTCAAAAATGGAGATTTTGCTTTATTAAATCATGACGTTATAAATAAGTGTTTTACTGTAAAAAAAAAAAAAAGGGAATAAAAATCAGAACATTGATATATTGTATAAAGCTGTGATTCGCAGCTGTATTGCAATCAGAATCAAACTACAGACTCTTGCATCAGCATCTCAGAAAGGTGTTTATAGGTTTAAAGGCTTTCTATCGCACTCCAGTCGCAAGTGCGGCAAACAATTACACTTGTATGTAAGTGAGAAATGTGATTTTCGACGTACCACATTAAACATATTCAAACTGTCTGGAAACACAGAAGTTTCTCACCCGCAGTGAGAGGTTGAGGAATTTGTCGTGGTGTTAACAAAGAACTCGAGCATGTAGAGGATTTTTAAGTGAGACCCCAACCCACCCCACCACCCCTTACACACATATCCAGGAAATTATATAGAATATTATATTCTCTACCAATCCTCCAGGACTATGATGCAATATGTGCTATTTCTGAGTATCATTACGCTCATAGTCGGTCACACCGGTTCTTCACTAGACCATGGAATAGATCTTCTTCTTTTTCTTCTCCTTTTTTTCTCTCTTCATACGAGATGTTGCAACAGCTACCCAAGAAGTATGTTCGTAATGCATTTTTTATCACATTCACACATCCAGAGCAGTCTTCCTTCTGTCCCATGGAGCTTTTGTTTCACCAACAGAAGGTCCACAGAGATCACTTCTCTGTCCATGTTCATTCTGTCCTGCGATCAGATCACAAGACTCAGCATCCCACCACTGCTACCCCCAAATCCCCCCCAGCCGCCAACCAACGACAGCACCGATACTACATCCCCAATCGCAAAAGATGTCATACTGTCGCTCAGTCACATTTCTTTTCTAACAAAAATCCATCAAAAACTCCAAACACTCACCTCTGTTGAAGAAATTTCAGTGCGATTCCAGACGACAAGCTCTGCTTCTTCGCTCACATCAGATCAAAACTAACCTACTTCATCTTCGCAAAGATCATATGAATCTGACTTTTCTGACTACAGAGTTGGTGTCAATTCTTAGACAAGCTCCAAATTTTTTTGTCCGTCCAAGTCCGGATGAGTCACACGGACTAAACCATGATTCGTGTATCAATATCAGACTTTAACATTTTAATTGTGAATTTTCTCAACCTTATATTATTTTTCTGGCTTGAATGATTCCTCGTCCCAATCCTGTGCCACATTAGTGCATTAGTTTTCCATTCATAGCTTTCATTTTATCTGTGAATATGTATAGAATTATTTCCAATAGTCAATTCTCCAGCATAAATTCTTTGATTTTATAGTAAAAAACCCAAGTCAGAGCAGATGGTAGGGTTTTTATACTTTTGCATTTTCTTTCCTGTAGAATTTGCACTTTAACACACCATTTGCCCTCATTTCAAATCCCCAACAAAACCGTAATGCATGGAATAAATGTGCAAAACTCCACCGGGTCATTTTATGAGGTTTATATCATTGCCTCTGTTAGAGATAATGTATGTGGGCGGTGCAGTTGTGGCTACAGTGAAAGGAGCATGTTGAATTTTCTTCATTAAGTTTCTTGCTTTAGTAATGCCATTCATTCTCACTGTATGAGATTCCTGTGTGTGATGCAGTGCTCTGTTATACTCTATATAAAAGTAATGATTTTTATAGCTGTGCTGTCATAATATTAGTATTAAGAGGTGGATTGATTCAGGGAGGGCACCACTGAAGGCCACGTTCGAAATCACTGCGCGAAAACAAGAAAACACTCTATAAGCCGGTCCTAAAAACAAATCTGTGTAAATTAGTTGTATCATCAACTGATGCCTCCTAATACACATACGTTCGGATTGTATGAATTATTTTTTATCAGCTGTAAGCAGGACCAAGTTCGAATTATACATATGTATTACACTGCTTGCAAATGGAAATAAAACTATTTGTTATCATTCTTAATTAAGTCTGGAACACTTATCTTGTAACTGTGTGTGTGTGTGTGTGTGTGTGTGTGTGTGTGTGTGTGTGTGTGTGTGTGTGTGTGTGTAGAGCTGCAACGTGTCAGGCCTGACCCGGGTGTCAAAGCGAATGATTTTACATTATCATTTTTTTTTTTTAGAATAATATTTGTGCTGTAATGATGTTTTGTCACATCCCGAAAAAGTCTGGGAAAAATGCCAGCGATTCCCTGGTAACAAACACACACACACACACACACACACACACACACACACACACACACAGCCAAAAAAAAAGGATTTCTACAAACGATTTCGACAAATGCCTATTTAACGACACACACACCTCTCACAATGAACACATCTGTCCTGTGTCAATAGCATTAAAGTAGCACACTCATCTCATGACACATTCTGTAGACATACACTATAATAAAGCTTGTTGTACTGTAATTAAGTTGTTATAATCTCTGCTATTAAACTGTTATACAGTGTAATAAGCGGTTATGATGGACCAAAGTGCTGGGAAAATAAAATCAGTTGTTATACCGCATGTCATCATTATAATCATGATGGACAAATGTTTGTGGGCATTTGATCATATGATTTTTATGTGCTTTTTAAATATACAATTTCACAATTACTGTTCCATCACTCTTCATTGTTCTAGGAAGATGTTCCACTTAATTTTCGAGAGATTTGTGCTCATTTATTAGTAAAGCCCAGTACTGATGTAGGTGAGGTGATGTAGGTGATCTATCTATCTATCTATCTATCTATCTATCTATCTATCTATCTATCTATCTATCTATCTATCTATCTATCTATCTATCTATCTATCTATCTAATTCAGAGTCTTGAACATTAATCCGTCTCTAGATCTAGACAAAATCAACCCGTGCAGTGCTGCATCAGATTCAGTTTCGCATCTAATGCAGTTCCTAAACGCCGAAAGTGTGGACACGAGACATAATAATTAGTAGAATAAGAAATATATAAATAAAGATTTTTATGTGTGTAATTAGGCGCAGTTTCGGTATTAAAGACGACGTGCTGTGTCACTGACCTGATGGCTCAGGAGGTACGGGTCACGATCCTGTCTGAGTGTTTTAGGCTGGACGTGTGAGCACCTGCTGTGTGTGTGTGTGTGTGTATCTGTGTGTGAGAGAAAGCTGATAAACAGAATCAGTAGGATGGGATAAGCAGGATGGAGAAAGGCTAAAGGTGAGAAAAATACAATAAAAAAACCTGACAGTAGGTCATAAGTGCAAACAAATCAAAAATGTGTGTGTGTGTGTGTGTGTGTTGTGTGTGTGTGTGTGTGTGTGTGTGTGTGTGTGTGTGTGTGTGTGTGTGTGTGTGTAACACTTGGGAGTCCCTGTGGTTTTGATATAGAGTTGCACCGAAGAAGTGTATGGACCCCCATATGAAACTGATGAGGTGCAAAAGAACTGTGTGTGTGGGGGGCTGAGGGGGGCTTTCCAACAGACATATTGCACAGACTAGGACACAAAAGTCAACATGCCCCTTACACCAAGGATGCAGCAATGAGAAGCAAGAAATTATAAAATATACATATTGTGTATATGTGTGACCTGTTTGTTAATATCCAACAAACACATATACACACAATTACATACACAAAAAAAGGATGAAATTGGACAAGAGAGAATGAATGTTGGAGGAGGATGAAAAGGTTCTGGGAAGGTTTATGTTTCTGGAAATTTGGATTAAGAGGAGAAAGAAAAAGAGACTGCCTGGTCTTGGATATTCCACCAGATGGTCTTCTGCCAAGTAACTCACCTCACCCAGGTCCCACTCGGGTCCCATTTTGTTGTTCCTGCCAGGAATCGAAGCGAACTGCATAGTTTATGATGCTGTTGATGTCGTGCCCTGAAGCAAGCAGCCACCTGTGACACTCATCCTGGAGTCGCTTGTAAACACAAAGGGGCTGCCACTCTGGTTTTGTTCAGCTGCCTTTTTTACAATCCACATTTTATGGCATTTGGCAGATGCCTGAGCAGAACTGATTAGGGTTAAGGGCTTTGCTCAAGGGCCCTGAAGCAGCTTGGTGGTTCTGGTATTTCATCTCACAACCTTATATTTATGGTATTTGGCAGACACCTTCATCCAGATTGACTTACAACTGAGCAGGTAATAGATACAGCCCTTGCTCAAGGACCCAGCAAGTGTCAGCTTGGTGGTGCAGGGATTTGAACTTATGACCGTCCGATCCAAAGTCCATTGCCTTAAAGAACTGAACTACCACCACCACCTACTTCTGATCAGATTTCCAATATCTATAAGCGGCCAATAGAGGCAGGGAGTCAAACTTGAGTCCTCAGACCCATGAACCATCCTGAGGAATAGTTGAATGTGTCCCTTGAGCATATTGGGCAGCCGCACCTCTGGTAGACTGAGTCCCCCTCAGTCTTTGGCCTGCATTGCCCCAAGTTCTTGAAGTATTGCTCTTTCTTGGCTTGCGGAAGGGCATATAGATTTTATCTTCTTTTCTATAGTTGGCCCTCAAATCACCCAAGTTTCGGCACCACTGTACCACCTCGCTTGGTGTGAGGACAAACAAGGACGCGGCGGGGGCAGATGTTTGAAAGAACCATGCTGTGTTTATTTTGGGTTTTCTTCTCTTTCGGGTTTCTCCTTACCATTTTCAGCACAGTGGTTGTCTCAACAAAAGTAACTTCAATAAAAAAAAATACACTTCCCACACAAAAGCTCAGCAGGTTGCTGTCATATTGGGTTGTATGTTGTTATCTCGGCAACGTTGGCCGGCTCGCTCGTCTTCAAACGGCGCAGTGTACACGATGCATAGTGACACGTCACAAACACGGCACATTAGTTCACCACCCCTCGCATTTGCCCTCCTGGACTCCTCCCACTATTCGCTTCCTGCCATCCGTAAATGACTAATTAATCCCTACATGCCATCACTTGTTGTTCGCGACACCTCATAACATATTAAATGCGTCGTCAAGTGCAGATTAAACATGCGATTCGTATTCATTATTCACATCCACGTGAAGTGCACGTCACTTTTTTGTAAGGTCTACAAGCCATGGTTATGATGAATTCCCTGCTGTTCGGCTCATATCCCCAGTGCTAGTGAGAAGGATCAAGTGACTCAACAGGATGAAAAACAATTCCCACTGTGCTCTGCGTTGGAGACGAGAACCCCCGGCTTGTATCAGGGAGACTGAGGAAGGAGAATCTGACAGTTAAGGTGAAGTCTGACAATGACAACAACAACCAAAGCAAGTCAATGCTCAGGAACTAAAAGAAGACAAAAGTTGGTGATGAGCTTTCTTGTTAGAATGCAAATGAGCTTATTAGCTTCAACGTATTATTGTGATGTAATATCAAGGGTTTTATATCAGTTTCTTGTTCTATACTACAGGAATATTTGGACACCTGGCTTTTCCAGCCATAATTGGTTCTTCCTCAAACTGTTACCACAGCGTTGTATAGGACATGAAATTTCCACTTCAGTTGAAATCGGAGACCTAAAGCTGATCCAGCATGACAATGTCCCTGTGCACAAAGCCAGTCATGAGTTGCAAATGTATGGAAGATCTGATGTAAAGCTTCAAACCTATTGAACACTTTCAGGACAAATTGAAACGCCATCCCAGGCCTTCTCACCTTACCTTACACATCTGAATACCAGAACACTTGACTCTGAATGAATCTCACACAAATCTCCAAGAAATCTAGTGGAACAGCTTCCCAGAAGAATAGAGGCAACAGCAATTGGGGACTCAATGTGGAATGAGATGTTCAAAAAAAGCACAGACCAAACCTATAGCGTACAAAATAGGTTTACAGTGTGAGTGTGTGTGTGTGTGTGTGTGTGTGTGTGTGTGTGTGTGTGTGTGAGTGTGTTGTTTCTTGTGTTTTAATCTGAATTTTACAACTGTTTACTTGCTTTGTGTTGTTTCCTTGTCAGTTTTCGCAGCTCACACAGCTTTTCAACACCCTGCTTATGTGACTCACATGAGAGAGAATGTTTTTGACAAACCATATTCGAACATTTCTACATGCACACATGCGCTACTTCTTTCTCTGTACATTTCGAGACGTGTTGACTTTAAATGTCGTCTGCATTTCGTGCAATAACCGTTTATGTCTCGAGGTGTTCCCATCCGCAGCGGTGTGCTTTTCAAATGTCTACAAATGCCTCATTGCTCCCCGCCTTTAATTTATTACACCTCTGTTTGTGTTTTTCACACGCCGTTAATTTTACAGCGTTAATTTTAGTCCCAGAGTCGTTCCGGAGCGGCCTTCAGTGTTCAAGGACGAACAACTCTGCTGTGTGTGTATGCGCATGAGTGTGTTTGTGTGGAAACGTGTATGTGCATGCTTCATGTGCGGAGGCTTTGATTTATATTTTTTACGATCACAATTACAAAATAAGGACGCAGTAAAGAACTGTTTAAAAATACACACATACACACACATACACACACACATACACACACACATACAGATATATATATATATATATATATATATATATATATATATAGTCTGTGTGATTGTGGTAAAGACTATACTAATGAACGATTATGAGTGTAAAATCTGGCTAATTAACATCACACTCTTTTAGTCATCTTGCACTTAATAGCACAGCTCTCATCTGTTATACAGTTCACGTCTTTCCTCTATGGTAAACTTAACACCCTCTTTGGCCCTCAGTTATCACATTAACCTCTACTTGACACCCACTCTACTACACTCTCACCTAACACATAACACTCTCACCTGCACCCCTTAAACAACACTTAAATCTCCCCTTGACACTTAAGGCCATGTCCACGCTCCTATGTTTTCTTTTGAAAACAAATTTTTTTTTTTTTGCATTTTAGCCTTCTGTCCACATTGAGATGCCATTTTCATTATACAAAAACACCTTTTTAAAGAAGCTCTCCAAAATGGATAAATTTGAAAGCACCGTGTTCACAGTGTGGGGCGTGAAAATGAAGGCTTTCGGAAAAAATAAAGATAAAGAAATGGTGCAGGTCAAATCGTCGTATGATATGGTCATGCGCGGTACACGCTTTTAGACGTTTCCGTCTGGATGATGGGAAACGATTGAGACTGAAGTGTAGACGGTGCGTTTTTTGACAAAAACGGTGTTTGTGAATTTATCCAGATTGGTGTAGACGTAGCCTAACACTCACACCTAACAACCTCAATCAACACCTAATCATATAACTTAATGCCTAACCCTCTCACCTGCACCCTTAATCAATACCCAACCCTCTTACCTGCACCCTCAACTTACACCTAAACCCTTCACTTACCCTACCTTCTCATCTCAGTGAACATATAACACCCTCAATCAATACCCCATCTTCTCATATGCCCCCTTAATCAACATCTAACATTCACAATCAACAGCTAACCCTCTCATTTGCACTCCCACTTAACACCCAACACTTTCACCTGCCCCACACTCAACTCTTTTCCGTCCCCCACACTCTCTAAATAATGTCTCATACTTGACACCGCCTCCTCCTCCCCCACCACCACCAACACTGCAGCACTATTGGTTAAAAATGATTGCCACGTCTGCTTGTATAAAGTTTGCAGTACGGCCGCTCACATCCGAATTCTCGCCAGTCTAAGAACGAGTGACATTTAAATCGAAAAGCGAGAACATAAATCTGTGCCAGAGGTTCTGCGTATCCCATCATGCACTTCGTGTTTGATAAGTGGAACTGGGGAACCCCCTCGAGGCTTCACATTCTCTTTACTTAATGAAAACTAAAAACGATATTTTAATGAAAATGAAAATAGCTGGCGGCTTGTATGGCGTAAAAAAAAAAAAAAAAAAACCTTTCTCTCTCTCATTGACACACACACACACACACACGGAAGCAGCAGTTCATCGTGTAATCATCGTAAATCAGTTCATTGTTGTGACATCACCACGACGTGCAGACGTTTTGCGTTCAACCGGTTGTAGTGTGATCACACACCTCTGCCCACCTCTCAGCGCTCCTGTTTTCTCGCTTCACTCTCGCTCTCATGCTCTTTCGTCTCTGACTGAGTGAATGATGATCGATGTGACAGGTGAGTCTGACAAATCGAGTCGGCGTATGTCTGATATCTCGGGCAAACTTTGACGTCTGACCTTCGGAATATCGGGCCGTCTCTAATCGGCTGCGGAAACAAAAAAAGAGCCGTCTACGAGGACTTATGTGAGGACAAGCATTAGGACGAGCACTTCCCGAGAATCCATGGATCCATGAAACGTCTCTCACTGAAGAAGAACAAAGAACGAGTGAGGGGCAGGGAAAAAATAGCGAGGATACAATGAGCGAGGATATGAAGAAGGGAGGAGAAGGGCAAAAAAAATTCTAATAGCAGAAACAGCAAAAGAAAAACGGCAGACGAAAGAGTAGAGTGAAAGGAGAAGTGCAAGAAAGACCAGAGAGGAGGAGTGAAGAGATTAAGCGAATAGTGAAGAGCAAGAAGTGAGAGGAGGCCGAGTTGAAAAAGTGAAGGATGACAGGCAGATAGTGTGAAAAGCAAAGAGAATGAGAGGAGGCAATTAGAGTCAGGAGAAAAAGAAAGAGGGAGAACCTGAAGAACATGATGAGCAGGGAAACAATGAATAAAGTAGGACTAGAGGAAAGGTGTGATGTTGAGAGAAATGAGGAGAGCTGAGAAAATGATAGTGAAGGAGGAATGTGGAAATAATAACGGTAAGACATTTTCTGATTTAAAGTGTTCTGAAGAGTTCCTTATCTGAGATGTACAGACTCCTGATCTGAGATGTTCAGACTCCTTATCTGAGATGTTCAGATTCCTGCTTTGAAAATACAGTGTTTGGAATCCTTCTCCTATCCTTCAAATGGTCAGACTCCTGATCTAAAATGTTTAGACTTCTAAAACACAATGTTTACATTCTTGATTTGAGATGTTCATGGGTCTCCTGATTTGAGCTGTTTAGACTTTCTTTCTGAGTTGGAGTGCTCAGATTACCTTATCTGACCTAAAGTGTTCAGATTTTCAAGATGCAATGTTTGGACTCATGATTTAAAATACTCAGACACATGATCTCTGAATTTCCAGACTATTTCTGATCTGACATGTTCAGATCTCAGTTCATGAGATGAATTCAGACTCATGGTCTGATCTGAAGAGTTCCTAAGTTTCAGTATTTCAACTTAGTCTGAGTTCTAGTTGTCGGATTCAAAGTCATTTTGCTCCACGATCTGGAGAAGTTCTGACTCCTGACTATGTTTCTCTCTATCTCAGTCTGTCTTTGTGGCAGAGGGAGCTGTCTATGGTGCTGAACTGGGAACAGCATTTTTTCTTGCATCGGTGTGTTTAACCGATAATTAACATCTTTTTTTTTTCTTTCAAAATAAAATCTAAATTATTTCAGCAAAGCTGATAATGTAGAACGACAATCTTGCTGTAGGGGGGATTTATTTTTACACAGTCGAATGTGTTTCATTTGGAGAACAGAGGCGCCCTACTGTGTAGTGTAAGCTAGAAAGGGGATGATGGAGAGTCCTGCTGTTTTCAGTCACAACCCACAGCCTCTCGCTAAACAGGATGTGTGTGTCTGTTTGCCCTTGTTATGTGCGCTATTCACACTTTAAGCTTTTTTCCGTTTTTTTTTAACCACTCCACACAGAAATCTTGTCTTGCAGTGATCCTTCCATCAGTTCCGTGATGCCGTTGTTGTTACTAAGTGGATGACGCTTTGTTTTCTTTAATGCCATCTATCGGGCTGATTGTTGAAAATTGCTGATAGTTCGCTCCCTTTCTCTGCTGACTTTCTTGTTGGAGAGCAATTTGTTTGCACACATAGATGCCTGTCTTTTAAAAAACTCCAAAATATATACAATAGATAGATAGATAGATAGATAGATAGATAGATAGATAGATAGATAGATAGATAGATAGATAGATAGATAGATAGATAGATAGATAGATAGATAGATTATAATATCCTTCACTAGATTTTGTGGACATTTGTGCTCAAGTCAGGTCCTGATGGAGGTGTCATGAGGAAAAGCATATCTTCAAGGTGGAACAGGTTTGGGTCTCCATTTTCAAGTGAAAGAGCCCTTAATTCCTGCAAAATTATTTAAAGACTCAAAAAACAATTGTGTCCATCCAACACTGTGCTAACAATTTGGGGAAGAACCTCGTATGTCTGGAAAAGTCAGGTGTCCCAATACATTTGCTCTTTATTTCCTTTCTCAAATGTAACCACAGTTCCAGTGAGACTATTGGAGAAAATCATCCAAGACTAAATGGCTAAAATATATGAACGGTTATGTGTGTGTGATGATTGTGTGCAGGATTGTAGCTACAAAAACACCTGAAGATATAAATATATACAGTATAAACACACACACACACACACACACACACACACACACACACACACACACAACAATCTGTCTGTTATTAGCCATAGAGGAGTTTGTGCCTTGTAAGCCGCAGTGTATGAGCTGTTCCTTGTGTTGAAGTACTTGAGACGGGGGTGATCTTCAGCCTGATCTTGAGGTGACAAATCAGTGCTCTCTTGTTATGAACTCAGGTGAAGCTTCATTTGAAGTAGAAAGCTTTTTCTGATGCCAACTGAGACCATATTTAGCATGATTATATATTTGTTTTACAGGGAAAAAAAATGGTGTGGATTTAAACATTTTAAATAACTATATATATTGACAAAAGTATTGGGACACCTGGTTTCTCTAGCCATATGATAGAGTTCCAACCCTATTGAACACCTCTAAGATGATTTTTTTTCTGCCAAATGCACCCCAGGCTTTCTCCATTATCTCTGAATGAGCATAAACCTCTGTAGAATCTAGTGGAACATCTTCCCAGAAGAGTGATGGTTATTTATAACAGGAAATAGGCACTCAATGTGAAATGAGATGTTCACAAGCATATTAAAGCAAATATCTCGAATAACTGCATTACCTGAAATACACAATGGGGAAAGACTATCATACAGAAAATCATATCAGATCTGTCGGATCTTGTTGTCTGTCAGTGTGTGACGCACAAACGTACCTTGAACCCTGGATGGCTTAACAACAGCTTGTGTGTTTCTGTGTGTGTGTGATCAAGAAACAGCTGTGTGTGACTGTAATTAATTCTTTCTTTGAAGTGAATCTGCGCTGCTGATCTAATTTAGTCCTTTCCACTGCTGCTTATGGTGTGTGTGTGTGTGTTTGTGTGTATGTGTGTGTGTAAGGCAGGTACAAAAACACCAGACGAAACGGTTCAGTGTTCCAGAAACTTCTGTATGATTCGCTGCTCTAAATAAAGAATAAAGCTAATTACATCAGCGATGCCCTTTACTGCCTCTATTTTAGGTGCGCCAAAGCGACACATCGGCCCTTTTTTAGAATTTTTTTCACTGTAAGGTTATCTTACTTTCTTTCTCACTCTTTTTCTCTCTATTTCTCTTTCTCCCACTCGTTGGCATACACCCGATGTCGGATTTTCATTAATGAGAAACGTACATTCAATAAATTTTCATCAGATTTTCACGTTCGCCAAGTTATTCAAACAAGCGAAATTAAAAACCAACAATTTCTCCTCACCTTCCAGATACTTCATACTAGGTCTATAAATTTCAGTGCCCCAAGTGAAAAAGTGAACGTCTTTTCAGTGACCTTTTAATTCGTTCCAGCCTTAAAACATAAAAATAACAATTATTCTTTTTTTTGTTTGTTTTGTGTTTTTTTTTTTTCAATTTAACATTAAAAATGTATTTGGTTTTAAAAAGGTTTCTCAGACTGCAAATTATTAAAATTATCTTAAACAAATACCAGCTTTTTTTTGTTGCTATACAGGTTTATATTTTTTAACAATGCTTAAAAAATCTAACAATTATACGAAAAAAAAAATTATAATAATTTATTTGGTTAAAAAACATTTAAAATATTAAAATAAAATTTTTTATTTTTGCCCAGACTGCAGATCTATATTTGTCTATAATCTATTCTTTTTTTATAAATAAATAAATTAATTAATTAATGACAAAAAAATGTATTCCTAACTGAAAATTAATCTACAATTATGAAAAATCTAATGAATTATTATTATTTTTTTAACATTAAAATTATTCCCAATCTTGTAAATGTTTGTGCCAGAGTGAAAAATATATATTTACAATTATTATTATTATCTAAAGAAAAGAAATTATTTGTTTAAAATATTTAAAAAATGTAAAATACTACAAAAAAAAGGCATGCATCAGTAATTAACTATAATAAAAAATAATTGTATGTGCCCGTGTAAGATGAGTTCATTAGTTTTTGTAAATGTGAAAAAAAAAAACCCATTATTTAAACTACAAAAAAACAATGTGGAAAAAAAAATCTTTTTAATTTAATACTGAAAGTTGAACTGTTAACTGTTCCTCGGCACACACCAAAAATAGAAAACGACTTATTTATTCATTTTTCTCTCGTTATTTATTCACACAAAATGTAGTAATCATTAAAATCTCACAAGAACAAATATGATCACAGCCCTAAAGTGCATAGTATTTCCAATCTAACATCCAATTTAATATCCAATCCTAACCTGGAAGATAAATGAAATTTAATTGGTGCTCTTTTCTTTTTTATTTCAACTAATTCTACCATTTTTTCTCTGTGGACATGTCATCCTTCCTTATTGTCTCTCTCGTGTTGCTTCTGCCATATGAACTTCTCAGAGTGAAGCCAGAATGTCAGATGAAGCCACTGATGGATTCTGGACTGATGGTTGATCAGATAATTTACATTCTGGTTCTTGAAGAATCTCGCAAACACAAATAACAGACCAATAAAACAATACGATAAGGAAAATAAAGCGTAATTTATATATGTAACATTTTGAGCAAGGAATTGTTTTTAAATATAATAATTTCACCTTTTTTTTACTTCCAAAACAAAGAATTAATGAACACAAAGTACACATAACTATTTGGTTTTCAAATGGGGGAAAATATATATAGATTTTGCTCCTGGTAGAATATGCATCTCGAATAAAATAGAATAGATTAGATTAAGCATATGCAATATAAATATGACCAAAACAACACCTCTATTAGGATAATCCTGGTCCGACCCCATTTATATTTATTTGCACACTAATTCCAGAACACCGATGAAAACCAAGCGCCATTTGAATGAACAGACGAAATGAAATGGCAGCCATCTGGATGGATTTTACGATTAATGATGGCAGTCAAAGCAAAGAAAATACCAACTGAGATCCCACCCTAAGAAATGAGCCTGAGGCGCAGTACAGTGAATGACAAGAGCTGAGAAGTGAAGTGACCTATGACAACTTTATAATGAATAATAATGAGAAGATTTCGGTTACTTTTTATATCAGTATCCATAATAATAAGGAAACGTTACGAAACGTTATGACATCCAAATTAACTATTCAGATAAAGTGTATTTGAACACCTGGCTTTCCAATTCATATGTGCTTTTTCCCCAAACTGTTCCCACCAAGCTGGAGGGACATAACTAGATAATATCTGTATACAAAGCCAGATCATTGAAGATATGCTTCACATGGTTTGGAGTGGAAGAGCATCTATTAAACACCTATTGAACACCTTCAGGATGAATCTTATGGTTTCTTAGATTATATACGGCAAAAAAAAGGTCACACACTCAAAAATCTGCAGGACTAAAAGACTTCATGGGTTTTTTTACCCCGAGGAGTTAAAAGGTCTTACACACACACACACACACACACACACACACACACACACACACACACACACACACGGTGTTAAACAGTCTAAAATCCGTAAGGCTTCGTGGTTTTTTTTTTGCAAAAATGGATGTCGTTTGTTCATTTCAGGAAGAGAACACACCTGACCTTTCGGATACAAAATCAACACCATTAAATTGGCTTGATCTCGTCTTCACTGAATGATCAGTGTCCTTTAAAAGCCTGTTTCCACTGAACATTTGCATTTCCACCATATTACTAATTAAACTTATTCTCAGTCGAGTTTCAGTATTACCTTTCTCATATTTGATTTGCCCATCTTCAATTCAATTCAATTCATTTCTATTTGTATAGCCCTTTTAACAATGGACATTGTTCAGGAGCAGCTTGCCAGATGTATAAATTAGTCCCTATATGTTTAACCCTAATAAGCGAGCCAGTGGTGACATTGCAAAGGACAAACTTCATGAGAAAGCATGTGGGAGGAACCTTAAGAGGAACCAGGGTCAAAAAGGAATTTAGATCTATGGTACTCCTTTACCTAAGAAAGAGCTGTTCCAGGTCAAATATGGCTCCTTTATAAACCAATAATCTCCATTCTGAATGATTATAAACAAGAAATTTGCAGTTTCTTTCATTTGTTTGTCTTTTATAGATTTTACATGATGCTCCAGCAAATGTGAGAGGACATTACTTAGAGAAGCACCACTCAACACTATACTACCACCACCATGTTTCACAGAGTGAGGTGTAGAGTGTAGTTTATGGTTTTATCTGAGATGAGAGGATGAAGGGTCAGATGAGTTGATATGTGGACAAAAGAGTGAATAAATGGGCAGATATGTGGATGGAGGGGCAGATGAATGGATGAAGAGTCAGATAAGGAGATTGTGGGGCAGATGAATGAATAGATAGCTGGTGAGTGGATATATGGGCAGACGAGTGGATAAATAGGGAGATAAGTGGATGGAGAAGCAAATGAGTGGATATATGGGCAGATGTGTAGATAAATTGGCAGAAAAGTAGTAGAGGGAGGGGTAGATATATGTGTAGATGAAGAGATGGTGGGACAGATGAAGAGCCAGATGAATGGAGAGAAAGGCAGATAATTGGAAGGAAAGACAGATGAGTGGATATATGTGCAGATGAGTGGATAGAGGAGTAGATGAGAGAATGGAGGAGCATATGACTGGATAGAGGAGTAAATAAATGGAAGGATGGGGGAGTAAAAATGTATAGATAGATTGGTGGATATTTTAAAATATGGGTGGGTTGCTTAAAACAATAATAGACTGATGGATGATTATAGCATGGATTAATGAATAATACATGGATAGGATATATAGATGGATGGATATCTAGGATTTTGTTAAGATGTGTGCAAATCCACAGGTAGTATTATAGTGCTGCTGACTTCATTTTCTCCTCCTTTCTGTCGTGTAAAAGGTGTTTTTCCGGCTCTGCACTGCCCGGCCTTTTCCCTGCATGTATTAATTTCATGCTCTGAAATCAACACGCTCGTATTATTTTCAATTTTAATTTAATTTGCGAGCCTATACAAGTCCACTGTTGTTCGGATTCCTGTTAATAATGATGTCATCAGCATAAATCGACCGTCTAATTCCCGCAGTGCTGCCGAGGCCCCGTATTTATTGCTTTCACTTAGGGAAAGTCACATTTTAATTAATAACTGGGTTTTATGAGTGAGCAGTCAGTTTCATTTCTCTTCTCTCTCTCTTTTCACACACACACACACACACACACACACACACACACACACACACACACACACACACACAATCACACACACGGTT
The DNA here is from genome assembly GCF_014805685.1 of Silurus meridionalis. Lineage (NCBI taxonomy): Eukaryota > Metazoa > Chordata > Actinopteri > Siluriformes > Siluridae > Silurus > Silurus meridionalis. Next base: position 18,628,685 of record NC_060907.1, read on the forward strand.
ACTGTACAAATTAGTATTTGCTCATATAACTGCTATATTGCAGGCTTTAGCAGCCTCTAGTGGTTAGAAGAAGAATTACATCCTGAAGGTAATCTATGCAATGTACTCATCTATATCTGTTTGGATATTCATAAAAATTCAGGAAAATCTCCCAGCATTACAAATCAAATGTGTGTGTACCGACTAATCAGATACTGAGCTTAATTATAGTTTCAATTAATCACTTTCTTAAATTATTATTATTATTTTTTTTTTATACGTCAATCAATCCGATGATCACTAGATTGATCCCTGTCATGTAGAGTGAGAAAACTCTGAGCTGGATCAGGCTCTTAGTTCATGCATGAAAATGTCATGCTATCGCATCCAAAGACTTCCTTTAACATTGCATGCCTCCAAATTTGTGCCAATAGTTTGAAGAAAACGTGCATATGGCTGAATAATTCTAGGTGTCCCAATACTTTTGTTCTTATAGAGAATATCTGGGTATTGAAAGACTTTTTTCAATGATGAATTCTCGATGTATGTCTTTAAAGTGAAATAAACCTTTTCAGATTCACAGGGGATTTCCGAGGATCTGGCAGTGTTTACGTGTAAAAGAAGCGAAAGTGAAATCAATAAAATAAGAAAACAAGCAACATCTGGTAAGTGACGCACTGTAAATTGCGTTATCAAGCAATATCTCTTTACATGAGGCAAATATCTCAAGTGGAAATATTTAAGTGCATTTTCGACTTGATTTTATTTAAATCAATTTTTAAGGACTGTTTGTTCAGAACAATGAATAATGCTAGTGTTTATTAGGTCTAGGTTGTAATTACATTGTAAAAAAAAAAAAGGGAGGCTATGTTATGGAATATACTTCTCATTACTTTAACAGAGGTTCATTGTTGCCTTTAAAGGTGAAAGGAAATGTAATGATGAAGCAAAGATAAAAAAGTGCAGACGAGCAAGAGGCAGTAGGATTCGTAGTTTACAAAAAAAACCTGATAGAAATACTGACTGATGTAATAGAACCTCAGGTACACTATATAGATAAAAGTATTGGGACACCAGTGTTTTCAAGCCATATCAAGTTCACAGTTGTTCCAGCATCACAATGTCACTGTGCACAAAACCAGCTCTATGAAGATATGCTTTACATAGGCTGGAGCACAAGATAATGATTGTCCTTCTATAAACCTTGTCCTTCTATTTACCTTTGAGATGAACTGAAACACATGGATGGACTGCACCCCAGGCCTCCTCAGTTCACCTTTACCTGACTTCCTGACTTTCATAACGCTATTGTAACCGCAAATAAAGTCAGAAAGTAAATTTCATGCTCTAGTGTCCACAAACATTTGCAAAGTATATAAATAAAAGTGTAGAATACTCGTTATTCATCACATATACATTACAGCACAGTGTAATTTTTACTCCACATATCCCAGCTTCTTTGGAAGCTGAGGTCAGAGCACGGGGTCTGCCATGATACGGCGCCCCTGGACCACAGATGGTTAAGGACCTTGCTCAAGGGCCCAAGAATGACAGCTTGGTGATACGTGGGCTTGAACCCCTGACCATCTGAACAGCAACCCAACACCTTTACCACTGACCTTTTTTTCCCATGCATGCATTAATTAAGCATGCATGACTAATATTTGAACCATATTAAAGCTGAAATTAAACTTCTGGCACTTCTGCTGTCATTAAATGTACAAAATTCTGCAAGCACAAAGGTCAATGAGTCAAACAATATCTGGAACTCAACTTTTCAACTGACAGTCATCAACTGACAGATCTAAACATGAGTAACAAGTAATAATAATCCCAGATTTTGGATTTGGGTGAACATAATTGCCAAAAATTTGCATATCCAGAATCTATGATTTAGCTGAGGGGGCAAAAAGTTTTGCATAAAACTGTACCTTATGCTCATGTTTTTGTTGCTTTTTTTTCCTGCAATTAACTTTACACTTATAGTCACAAGTTTTGACCTGATACTAAGACCTAAATATAGGATTTTGTGGAACTTCCGTTGTATCAGCATCAATATTGCTGCTAATCCAGGGACTTCTTGAAAATATTCTAATAAGAGGAGCAGAGTCGAGTGGCATATGGTGAGTATTATATCCTTAAGCATCACACTTAATGAGTCCAGACGCCATCATCTGTTCATCATCTGTGCATTATTTATTTACTGGTTAATTGAGGTCCTGCAGTAATTCAGGATGACGCCATCACCATAAAACACAGCTTTTCTGTTGATTTCTTAATATGTTGACTCATAGATTGAATTTCTTTCTTTTTAACTGAAGGAATTGTTGTTTTTGATTATTTTAGAAAAGAAAAATGAAGTTTATCAAGTCCATAATCAGACCCATTACCATCTCAAGAGATGTTCAGACACAAAAGTTACTGTGAGTTGCTGTACTTCAGTTTCCACCATGTGACATTTTTTCCCATTGTTTGAGCTTCTACTGATGATGAGAAATGGTATCTCAGAGGCCTTCTGATTAAAAGATTGAGAGTTCAAGATGTCTCTGGTGGGCCCCTGATTGAGGCACATATTGCAAGCTGCTCTGAATAAGGGCAAATGCTGTAGAGTTGTCCTGTCTGAGCTTTAGCAGCTGTCATAACACCTTGAAAGGAATTGTGGTGTTGTAAACATCAAGGCATGTGTCTAAAATGACTTTTACAGTCAGGAAGAACTGAGCCTGTTGGTAACTTGGAATTCGGAGAGCACCTGAATACAGTAGTACTTGCTAAAATATAGAAACTAAATATCAACTGTCCAGTTTTTATATTTGTGAAATAACCTTAGAGGGGACCTCTATGTTTGGTGGGTTATTAAAAAAAACTCTGCTGGTCACCAAGGCATCCAGTTTTCAGACCCTTTTCTAAGGTCTTTGCTAATAAAATTGAATCTTATACAATCCCCATTGAAGATCAATATCTTGTATGGATTTATACGAAGAGGTTTTAAGGGGCTCTTTGGGAAACTATGCAAATCAAAAAACATGCCAAGCTCCTTTCAGAAATGCTGTTTCTGTCTCTGTGAGCCCCCAGCAAGGTGCCACCACAAACACCTTCAGCATATCGATACTGTTTTTTCAGCTCCTGTATGAAGGTTACTTAAGGCTTTAGACAGTGTACCAGGATTAAATTATGGGGTACACAACATCAAAACAGTTCCACCTATATAAAAGCTTTCAGGACCATCAGTCTAAGGCACCAGAGTTTGGAGACAGTCCGGGGGAGCTCCCAGACTCATCGTGACTGCTGTTTGACTCTGCTAGAGAGAGCAACGTTTGACACTGAGTTGATGTACCAGCTGGCTTACACTTGCTAATAAGCACTGTGAAGTCTTACCACACACTGTGAATCAATGGTGGCTATGTAATGTAATGTATGCATAGCGCTGATTTACCAGGCTTGTGGCAGATTGGGAAATTTGATTGGATTGAGCAGCCATCCAAATGCTATATGGATGTGTAGGATGTGTGGTGATATCATATGCTTTCATCAATTTTTTAGTATTCTGCAAGTACTAGGGCACTGTCCCCTAAGGTGTAATGCTTCACATGGAAAAACCAGGCAATGCGGGTCCAGATTTATTCTTTGGAATACTCTCCGCAGATCATACAAGGGGGTCTTGGCATGTAACTGATGGCCACTGATTTATTGCAATAAACCAAAGGCGACCTCAAACCTCATTCTCCTTATTCAGAGCCAACCTTTACATTTACTAAAACACTAAATCTCTCAATTCTGCATGATACTTTCAGACTAATTCAACCAAGTACAGATTCTCCACTGCCTATGCAACAGCGACTCAGAAGTGACACTGCTCTCTCTCATCCTACTCTCTTCAGTGGATCCCAGTACTCTCCACTAAGGTGGGTTATAATCTTTCACTAGATCTTTGATTGATAGGTTTGCTAGGGATTGTTTCCATCCAAATTGTTAAGTTCCACCAAGCATTGTTCTTTTATTTTATCAGCTCAAAAGACTTTTATTAGTCTACAGCTCTGCAGTTTATTAGTCAGCAGCTTTATTAGCCTACGGTTCCAGTCCTGAAGTATATCTGCCCCATAATTATGAGGTTCCTACACACTTCTGAGTTTCATTACTATTCAGTTTTAAAGAGTATTTGCTAGTAGTTATGCTGCTTATATTTTAGTGACTTTCATATATATTTTACTACATTTTTCTGTATGTAATAATGACTAAAAAAGGATGGTTTCAGATTTGAGGAATTGATCCCAGCACCTCCACTGGCCATGCATCTGAAATTCAAAAGCCATTTGCCCTCTACTTTGTCAGGCGGAGTCGGACCTTGGAGGACACGGCAAGTTATTTCCCTTCAGAGTGTTATTAATGACTAGTGAAGCTAAACATTATGGGCATATGTGAGACTTTTGGTAAGGAAGCTTGAGCAATTTGTGCAAGGATTTTAATGTTGAAGAGAGCCTGTAAAGCTATCACAGGGGGAGGCTACGTATATGCTGCCAAGGTTTAATGAGAGTGCGCATCCTGGCAGAGTTTAAATTTATTACCTAGTTGGAGATTAGTCAGTGATAGAGGGATGAGGATGTGATATGTATGGAAAGAAAATAGCAGACGTGATAACAAATTTAATGTGTAGTTGTACAGAGTTGACTCCAATATGACATTCAACTTTCTAACTTCTGAGGCCAGCCATCAATGAAGAGTACAGTTCAATCCAGTTTTATTCCTATAGTGCTTCTAGCAATGGACATTGTCCCAAAGAAGCTTTGCTAATTTAAATGCATTGTGAATGTACGTTAGCATTGTAAATGAGTCTCTATATAGTTTATACCAAAGAGTGAGCCAATGGACTGTTATTAATATCAACAGTTAAAATTGATTAGGACCACAATTTGCCTGAACAGTTTAACCACCCATCACTTAACAGTATAATGGAACTTTAAAGAATTGATATTCGGTGACACCCAGATGATGACGGGTTCCCTTTTTGACTCTGGTTCCTTTCAGGGTTTCTTCCTTATGATGTCTCAGGGAGTTTTCTTTTTGCCACTGGCTCGCCACTTTAGTGCTTATACAATACGCACTAAACTTATACATTCCCACTTTATAACCTCTTTATCCCTGTAAAGCTGATTTGGGAAAATTTCCATTGTTAAAAGTGCTCTACAAATAAAATTTATATGAATGTATCTGAATTGAACTTGGATGCAAAACTGTTCATTGTAATTGCAGCTTTAAGGCATTGTAACAAACTGCTTATATTGATTACACCATCCGAAAATCCCAATTCACACAACTCTCTAACCCCGATTACTCCTGACCCGTTCCTTTCCCTCTGAAAAACCTATTTACAAAAGGCTTAACCAAACAAATAAGTTTTCACCTCATCAACTATCGAATTGTGTAGTGAGCTTTATAGATACAGCCTTTCTTGTGATGGAGATAAGAAGTGGGGTTGAAAAATGGAAAGAAAGCCAATGATGAGAAAGTATGAGAGTGAAACCGAGTGTCATCAACATACAAGTGAAAATGAAGGAGAAGAAAATTGTCTGTTGAGGAAGTGGCACTAGCATTACAGTAGAAATAGGCTACACCAAGAACTAGCCTTATAGCCAAACATAATAATCCCGAAAGTAGCATTAAATTAGACTCCATATAAGTACTTTTTAAGAGAGCTTCATGGATAGTATATATTCTCTGAGGCTAAAATAATGTTGTAATACATGTAGAACTTGGGCTCACATATAAAACAGTTTATTCAAGCAGACAAGTGTAAGGAAATGCAAATCAGACTTCTATAATAGATATCCATCTGTTCATGTGTATATGATGCTTGTAGATCACCTAGCATGAGGTCTATCCCCTCAGAATCCTGGTATTTGAAGCATCCTCATGTACATGATTTCAGAAATTGTGACAGTTGAAGCGGAGCAATTTTTCCCCAAAGTAAGTGATTTTTACCTTCAGTGTGAAAGTAATGGTTATTTAGGTATTTATATATTTTTGTTTCCATGACTGGTAGATCAATATAATCAACTACATCTTTTCACTATGTTAATAATTACAACTCTGTATAGTCCTACAGTATAAGAACAAAAGTATTGGGACACCTGATTATTCCAGCCATATTTTGTTCTTCTCCAAACTATTACTGCAAAATTGGAGGCGCACAATTGGACTGGGACACAAATGGTACTGGATGTGAAATGGGGTGTTAAGAAAGCACCAATCTTTTGGTCAGGTGTCCACAAACTTTTTCCGTATAATTTATGGTTTATCTCGCGCCAATGTCTAATTTAATATGTGATTTATTTTCAGTACATGATAGTTAAAATTAAAGTGAAGTGCATGTTGGATTTTATTTGTATGTTTGCATGTATATACATATATAGTATATATATTGAGACTTTGAATCTTCTTCCAGATCCATCACCCTAAACTGCACATCACACTGTAAAAAGCTTCATGCTGATCTGACGTTTCAGCGAGAAAACAGTAACTTCATAAGAAAGAATTTTATTCCTTTTTCTCTTTTTTTTCCCCCTCCTTCAGCAACAGCTAAGATCAGCTTTCATATTAATGGGTTGGGAATCAATTTAGAACCCAAACAACCTCCAGAACTCGTTTCTCTGTAGCTCTGTAACTCCTATTTCTCAAAACAAGTATGCAGTATATATTGCACTTTTTACATAGATCCATAATCTATCATTTTTAATATATATTACATAGAAAACGTGCACTATTGTTTTGGATGCCTTTTTACTGTATATAATTAAACACATTATTGTATAAATATATCATTTTTAATGCTGTTTTTCTTTTCACCAAACTTGTTAACTTTGTGCTATTGTTATGATCTTGAACAGGTACGAAAGAACAGCTCTATAATAAAAAAGCAAACTGTTTATTTGATTCTAATCTTCATTCATATAATTTTATTTAAAGTCTTAGGAAAAAGGCATTAATGATTTTGGGCCGTGTTACATTATTTACTAAACTGCTTCCTTATAAAATCAATAGTCAGCTATAGAAGAATCTGCCAACCTCGTGATTGTGAGCAACCTCACACAGATAACCTAAAATTTTCCCCATTTTACTTTACAAATACATAATATAGCCAAAGGTCTGACCTGACCATAACATTTGTATGTACATTTTGAACATCCTACTCTGTGTTTAATCCCCATTTCCTGTTATAGTAACCTTCAATCTTCTGGCAAGATGTCCACTAGATTTTGTTGAGATTTTTGAGATTTCATTCAGCCACTTGGAGGTGTTATTAGGTGAGGTGAGGAGTCCTAATAACAGTCAGGGGTGCAGTCAGCGTGATAAATTCATCCCAAAGTTGTGCAATAGGGTCAGAGCTTTATAGGAGGCCACTCTAGATTCAATTAAATATAATTCAGCTTTATGTGTAGAGCACATTCAACAATTGTCCCAAAGCAGCTTTACAGGGATAAATAGGTTATACAATTTTTATTAATATGTTAATATCTTTAAGTTTATCTCTAATAATTAAGGAAAAACTCCAGAGATGCAATAAGGAAGAGAGAAACCAGAATCAAATAGAGAACCCGTTCATGATGAGTCCTTAAACACAGGACTTAGGTGGAGGGGTAATTTATTGGTTAAGGTGTGGGTTACTGTTTAGAAGGTCAGGGGTTCAAGCCCCCATATCGCCAAGCTGCTGCTCTTACGCCCTTGAGCAAGGACCTTAACTCGAGAGATGCTGTAACATGGCTGAACCTGCGGTCTGACCCCAGCTTTCAAGTAAGTTGGGATATGCGAAGAAAGAATTTCACTGTGCTGTAATGTATATAATATATAAAAATAAAGGCTTTTCTTTCTTTTCTGTTCATACAAACTGCAGTCCTGAGCCTTTGTAGCAGACTGTTCATATGTATTATATAGTCCAAATCCATCCTCAAAGTTAATTTCCTTACAATTCTGTTTAATTTGTATCGTGATTTTAACAGTGTACATCGTCTCAGAACAGTTTACAGAAATTCAAGTGCTCAGTAATAAAGAATGTATACGTTTGTTCCTTAATTGTAATTGTAATTGTAAGTTTGTCCCTAATGAGCAAGCCAATGGGCGACTGCGGCGGGAAAAACCTCGAGAGGAACCAGACTCAAAAGGAAACCAACCCTCAACTAGGTGGCACCGAATGTCCATATATTACAGTTTATCATTGTTGAGGTGTGAAATGAGGCGTGATTAAATGCAACTTGTGGTCCTGAGCCATTGGTGCAGAACTTCAACATTAAGTACAGTCCAAGTTGATCATTAACTTGATTAAAATCTTCCACTCCAACCTATGTAAACCAGATATTCATGCAGCTGGCTTCGTGCAACAAGTTTGGGTCTCCTAAATCCCCAAATCCTAAAAAAAAAAAGGGAAATTTTCATACTTCAGCGTCTAAAGACTTTCTATACAATCGTGTGCCTGAAACTTTGGAGTAGCAGTTTGGGAAAGAACCCCATATGACACAAATTCTGTCCATATAGTAGACTTTTATAATTGTTTAGATTTAATTATAGTCAATTAATAAGTTTTTTATCTTCTAACAGCTGTAACTGTCAGACTGCGAATAAACAAATCAGTCATAAAAAAATCATTAAATGGGAGCATTTCATGGCTGTTGACTCATTTCTCCTAATCATTCTGACACAATAACAGATGAGTGTCAGGTCTCTGGTGGTCTCCTTCTTATCAAGTGTGTAGGTGTGGATTATTTCTGTCACTGAGATCAGTGGGATGGAAAAAGCTCTGGGACAAGTGTTTATTAGTAAATGTTGTGACAGGATTTGTGTTCACACTCCACACTTTAATCTCAGTGTGTGGCTGAATTTACACTGACACGAAAATATCCTCCACAGAACGAATCCTCTTCAGACTGCATACATACTACAGAGAAATCATGCATACTGTATACACACACACACACACACACTCACATTTCCTGTCATAACATTTAATAGTGACACGTGTTGTTTACTTTACGAAAAGTCCAGATTTTATGCAATGTAATGATCTTATGTTGAGGAAAATTAAGAGTAAATCTTTAACATTAGCAAACACTTCTGGCCGACTTATGAAACCTAATTAATAAAATGTAATTAAATATTCAACACTGTGCGTGATAAGTTTGATCTGAAATGTTTGATTCTGCCTTCAGAAATGAAGCAAATCAATTCTGATGAAAATGGTCTGCTTTTCTTTCCTGTCTTAATGGAATTTTGAATGGATGATAAAATAGATGGATTTTAAGGAGGACTGGACTGATTTATTGAAGGATGAATGACTATGCAGATCGGTGGATGGATGAATAGATGATGGATGTATGGATGGCTATGTAGATGTATAGATGGATGGATTAATGACTATGCAGGTGGATGGATGGATGGATGGATGGATGGATGGATGGATGGATGGATGGATGGATGGATGAATGGATGAATGGATGATAGATTGATGGACTGATGGATTAATGACTATGCAGATGGATGTATAGATAGATTAATGACTGTGGATGGATGGGTGGATGAATAGATTGATGGATGGAAGGATGGATTAATGTCTATGCAGATGGATGGATGAATGGATGGATGGATGGATGGACGGATGGATAAATGGATGGATGGATGGATGGATGGATGGATGGTTGGATGGATGGATTAATGACTATGTAGATGGATGGATAAATAAATAAATATTCAAATGGATAAATATATTTTCTTTCAACAGTGTATTCCTCCAATTTCACAGCATTTTGAGTAGGATTTCTAATAACATGAAATGTGCAATTTCAATAAAATAAGAAAGAGCGAAAGACTGAGGACCATATAAATGACTTGATAAATGATTACAGACAATTGCACTATTTCTTTCAATTTATAAATAGTTTTTAACCCTTTGTATTCATCTAGCCTGAACACTACTATTTTGGACCACTAGAGGGCTCTCTACCCACCCACAACAATTTTTTTAATTTTTTGCTATTACCTTGCTTGCCTTGCTTTGTTTTTGTCTTCATAGTCCTTTAATGTTTACAGAAGATCCTATCACTGATATTTTGATCTTACTCTGTATTTTGACTATAGTCTGGATTATGTTTATCATTTCTCAGTGTTTTTGGTCCTGTTCCTGGATTGTTTTGACTTTAGTCTGCCTGTTAGAAGATCCTCTTAGAAATGTACCTTGTTGGTTTTTTAGTTTCGTTTTTAGGGAAATTTTCATGCTACTGCAGACAAAGTCAATCATACAATTGTGTACATCCAGTTTTGTGGGAACAATAAAATCTTTTCAAGTTATTTAGTGTTTCATTTCTTTTAGTTACTTACTTTCACTTTCATTGTCTCTATTTAAAGCAGTATTTTCACTTTCCACCAGTTTTGTCATTTTGCTTTAATTCTTTCCCCCAATGCATTGTTACAGGTACCTGACACCTAAACACAGCGTAGATCATGTATGCCAACTTGTTAAACTGGTTTCATCCATCACTGTGTGTGGATTTGGAACTGAACCAAAATACAGAGCTTTCAGTGCGAGTCGAATGTCGAACTGAGAAATCCAATGAACCGCAATGAATTTTTTTTTTTACACAATTTATTTTCCCTCAATGATGTGTTTCTTTTCCCAAGGCAGTCATTTTAAATGCTCATTTCATTCATTTTCACAGACAATTCATTTATATTTCTGATTCACGTTCACATGTAGTTAATTTCCGAACAATTCGTTCATTTTTTCTTTTTGAAAAACATTAATTTATACTGAAGCATGTTACATTTTTAAGATAATCATTATTTTTTATCTGGTTGATTAATTTAGTTTCATACGTGATTTATTTATGTTCACATAGGATTAATTTTCAAACGATTCATTTATTTTACAGATAAAATTAATTTATTTTTATTATGACAGACGATCCATCTATTTTTCACACACAGTTCATTCACTCTGACTCACAGTTCCATAGGGAAGTTGTAAATCAATGGGTAAGATGTTGTACTTCTTATTAAAAGGTTGTGAGTTCAAATCCCAGGCCTTCTAAGCTTTTTTTTTCCTGGGCTCTTGCTCAAGACCCTCAACTGCTCACTGGTATAAATGATATGGGTGGCTGCTGAACACCAAAACTGTCAAATAAAAACTCTTTAAACATGTTCCAGTACTCTGTACACAGTTCATTCATTTTTATACCTGACCAATTTCTTAAAGTTCTTCTCAATCTGGCAACCTCCACAGAATTCGCATTCTTATATTGTACAGTTTGTACAATGGCAGTTTTTGTTTGCACCAAAAAGCAGTCAGGTTCGATTTAAAAGATTTCATTTGGAAAACAAAATGTATGTTGAATAGAAACTCCTAAGCAGAATATTTATACTTAAACAGAAACATGTCTATAATTTACAAAAGCTAGCTAAATTTCTAGAAAAAATAAATCATTGTAAATGAAGGAAATGAAGAAAACTAAAGATTCTCCAGGTTGTGAAGTGTTTCATGTAACTGGGTTCAGTGAGATTAGTAATTAGTATTCATGACCACAAATGTGGGACTTCTTCATAGTCTAAATGCCAATAAGGAGGTGTGCATGCATGTGCCTGCTGATGTGAGACTGATTTGACAGAAGTCTCATGCAGGTTGTTGCTACACAAACTGGATTCTCAGGTTTTTAACTTATTCATGGCAAATGTGTGACAGTATATAAAAACGACTCTGCTGTCATAGCAATCTCAGTTCACATCAACGGGCACATGCACCCACGCTTCCATACATTACATTACATTTCTTTTTCTGTGACTACTTTCATACATGATTTCTTCATATTTAATGTGATTCATCAAATATGTTTTCATAGGCAGGACGTTTGTATTAATTCAGCACCTAATAGTCACACATAATTTGCCATTTTCATGGTATATCCAGTGCACATTCCACATACAGTAACTCTCATAAAGTATACACACACATATATATATATAAGACTTTCTTCAACATTTGTTGATTGACAATGAATTCGTTTGATTTATGAAAGAACAATCATCATGAATGAAGGAGTAAAGAACATCATGCTGAGTCATGCTCATGCAATGCCAATCACATGACTAAAGAATGTAACCAGGAAGAGATTATCAGTTACTTCACTTCATGTTTGTTGTTAAGACACAAAGTTTTAATCTTCTGAGAAAACAAAGAGAGAAAAACAAAAAAAAAAGAGCTGCGAATCACTTGGTAAGTACATGAATACCTAATATACCTCTTTCTACTTGAATACTATATTCCCTATTCCCTATATTGGGTCACCTGGTCACGGTATGTAGTTTTTGAGCATTGCATTCCACTGTAAATGCTCTTACACAAAGCCGATGTGTTGTTTGCTTAGCTTAGGAGCATAAGCTCTTGTGAGAGTCACCTGTTAGCATTTTTAGCCTATGCGGTCCCGGGGAAGCTATGGCTATGGCCCCTGAGGGGGCACAGTTTCTAGCGGCTGGTCCACGAGTTGGACCCAGTCAACTGCCCGGTTGGGTCAGTTCTGGAGTTCTTACACGAACAGTTTGCGAAAGGGTTGGCCCCGTCCACCTTGAAGATTTACGTGTGTCCGCTTCTCGACTTATTGTATCTTATTGTATTGTTAAGACCGTCTTCCTTTTGACGATATCCTCCCTTAAGAGGATCAGGGACATACAGGCCCTGTCTGTGGCCCCGTCTCTCTTGGAGTTTACCCCTGGCATGGCCAGGAGCTGGACCCTCTACCTTAGAGCTGGGTATGTACCTAAGATCCCTAGGGCTCCCACACAACAGGTCGTGTGGTAGCCTACTCCCTTCCTAGTTCCAGACCAGGAGAAGCAGAATCAACTGATTTTACACGTGATTCAGATCGTGGCCAACGCGGGGCATTCCCAAAGCGTTTCAATGCAGCGTCTCGTTCCCTCAGGGAACATGGGTTAAATCCGTAACCTAGAGACGAAGTTTCAGAATTTTAGACAGGCTCTCAATACAGAAGATTGTGTCTGAAGACATTAGAAAAGATTTAAATAATTGTATTATATTAGTGTATCTTTACTAGTGTCTGCCTCTATTTTTTAGAAACTAGGTACCCCTCCAGCCGTGCCTGTGTGACGAATGAGATCTGCATGATGGGGAAGCAGATGTCAGTGCACGAGAAGAAATTGCCCACCTCAATGTGAGTTACTTTGCATGAAGACACCACAGTTATTATAAGTGTAATGAAGGTTGTGATATAAATGTGTATAAACTTCACACAGGTCAGAGGCAGGAATTTGCGAGGCATTCAATGGAACTGACCTGAACATGGGTCATCCTGCTTCTGCTCATCCTCCACACTGTGACTTCACCATCTTCACTAATAAAAGGTGACTCATGCATCATCCCAATACAAATCCTACCAGATTTTTGACTTGAATTGAATTACTTACTTTTACCCAATTTTTCTTATTGTTTTCAGATTGCTGGCCTTGTTTACAGACTATCAAGATCCCCACTTTAACCAGTGTAGTATTCAAAGATTTGAGGATTTTTAAGTCTTCTGTCCTTGTATTTTTACAAGAATGTCAGGATTTTGGTGCCCTGTCAAGACTTGTGTTATATTGTTTGTTGTCTACCACATGTCCCCATTGTTCCTCCCCTACTTAATAGCTAGTTGTCATCACCTAGTTTTTTACTTGTCACATGTACATAAGAGCACAGTGAAATTCTTCGCATAGCCCAGTGGGTCAGAAACAGGGGTCAAAGTGTCGGATACAGCACCTTTGGAGCGTAGAGGGTTAAGGCCTCTGTGAACCCCTGACCTTCTGAGCAGTAACTCAACCCACTGTGTCTCAGTTCTGTAATTTGGTTTTTCATACTTATCTAAAGTCAATCCTTTTTTGTCTTGGCTCTTGGGTTCCCCCATTCTCCTGTAACTTGTTCCAAGGGGGTCTGGCAATAATGCTGTTGACCTTAGTTCAAGTCTTAGTCATGACATTGAGTTGAGTAGTCATTTCAGAAGCATGAATGTTATTTATTCTGACTTTTTTCTTTCAAAATATGTTTTGTTCTCTTATCCAGAGTGACTTACAAATAGGCTTTATAAGTCTATAACAGTAAATACATCCTAATGCTGGTTAATTATGATACAATCTAGAAATGCTATGTATTTTTTTTTTGAAGATGTGCTAATTTTTAAACCTCTCAAAGAGGTAGGTTGTTACATGTTCTTTGAAGAATGACTGTTCAGACGTCATGTGAAAGTTCGTTCCACCACTTTGTTGCCAGAACAGAGAAGATTCTGGAAGCTTGTCTTCCTTGTATGCTAACAGATGGTGGGACCATTTGGGTTGATGATTAGAGGAAGCATGGTGCATTATGGGGTGAGAGAAAAGCTGAGGAGTCGAGGATTAGCTGGTCCATCTTTGGTTTTGCAGGCAAGTGTCAGTATTTTATCCGGGCAGTATATTATATTGGGTGAAACGTTGAAAACAAGTCATGTGGCTGCATTCTGGATTAGTTGTAGAGGTCGAATGTCTTTCATAGGCAAAGCTGCAGGAGCAAGTTACAGTAATCCAGTTTTGACATAACAATGGGAACAGAAATGTTCTGTGGACAGAAATAGATGATTTTTCCTGATGTTGTAAAGGAGAAATCAGCATGAGCTTGTTTAAAAACATTTGATTGCCAATGGTTACCGCAAGGTTGCATGCAGTGACCGAGGGTGAGACCAGAACCATTAATACACATTAAAATGCAGTCAGTCTGTGGTCTTTATTGTGTCCAGCTGTCACACATCCTTAGCTGTATAGTAGACTCAAACCCGAACTATTCATTTTTATTAAAAAAAACCCTCTGCATCTGTGATTTCTCCACAGCTGCTCACAGGAACAAAAAAAATACTGCACCATCACTTTAATTCTTTTGATGTTTACTTTTGATGTTTTCTATAATTGTATTTAATTTCTTCATATTAATCATGTACATATTACTGATGACTCTACACTTTGAATGACGTAAAACAGATTTTTTGTGATCTCTGTAATTGTCTTAGAAAATCGATCAATAAAATAATTTAACATTGATATTTCATTTTTTAAGGTAATTATTGTCATTTTATGCATCTTCACTGTTTATTAAAGGTCCACTGTACATTCCCAAAAAGAAGGAAGGTTACCCAAATGTTAACACCAAAACTCCTATCCTTTAATGCCAAGACAGATAAAATCCTGTTTGACTAACACAAGCATCCCTTTGCATGGTAGCTATATGTTGAAGTTAGGAAGGTCATAAGGTCATGAGGTTCATGCCCAATTTTAAATGTAAAAAAATATTTTGCTTGGATCAGAGATGTGAAACAAAAGCAGTCTTCAGGTTGTAAGTGTTTCATGTAACAGGGTTTCCTGAGGTTAGTAATTAGTAATCATTTGATTCACAATTTCATGGTATTGTTATTTTTATTGTTGTAAGGTACAGTTGTGGGCTTTTTCATAGTTTAAATAACATGTTAAGTAACATCAACAACAAGACGTCCCACAGGAAACTGGTGTCTCACTGTATGAGTAAGTTCTAGAAAACGAGCGAGTCAGTTTCCTGTTCCTGAATGAAGATTGGTGAAACAGCAGAGTCATCTTGGCTGTTGTTTATGCAGTCAGTCACAAAACCCAGGACTGCACCAGGAAACCACATTCTTATTTACCTTTGCTTCACGTTTGTTGTTGGGTGCAAAAAGCCGAAAAAGAGTTCTGAATCACTCGGTAAGTACATAAATACCTAATATATAATATGAACATGTGGCTCCATTGTGCTGATCATGTGCACAGCTACCATACAACAATAAAAAAGGGCAGATTTGGACAAATTAATTATAGTTAAACTTGTGTGTACAAATGTACTGTATATATACAGTCCTGATTGAAGAGAGAGATGTCACTTTAAATAATTAAAAATCGTTAGTCTAGAAATATTTGATTTTATTAATATATGCATATGCAATGAGCAGGCATAACATTATTCACGTGTCACCCCACGTGTCACCCTGTTGCTGGTTCACCACTGTTCCTTCTTTGGAGTTCTTTTGATAGATACTGAGTACTGCAGAGCTGGAAAGATGTTTGGGAGATGCTCTAAAGCCATCACAAGCAGTCAAATTAGCTCAAATCTGTACGCGTGCCCATTTTTCCTGCTTTTAACACATTAACTTTTAGAAACACTGCCTGATCAGTGTATAGCATATTTTTTTGGCTGGTCTCTCGTAGCATCCGGAAATGGGTAAGGGGTCCGTGCTTTATGTGGTTGCCAGATTGTATAGTTTTCTATGATTTATTTAAATGGCTCAGGGCTGCTTAATAAATTCCATTCTTTAATAGATTGTGCTTTTCCAAATTATATATTGAGATTAGTGCAAACAAACAAATAAATAAATAAATAAATAAATAAATAAATAGGTAATTTATAGGTATGAAGATTGACTTTGACCAAACAAAAATATATACAGTACAGACCAAAAGTTTGGACACACCTTCTCATTCAAAGAGTTTTCTTTATTTTCATGACTATGAAAATTGTAGATTCACACTGAAGGCATTAAAACTATGTGAATTAACACATGTGGAATTATATACATAACAAAAAAGTGAACTGAAAATATGTCATATTGTAGGTTCTTCAAAGTAGCCACCTTTTCCTTAGATTACTGCTTTGCACACTCTTGGCATTCTCTTGATGCCTACTTTGATGAAGAACATGACTATAAAAAATCTAATGACATAATTATAGGAATAACAGAAAGTTGTCAGTTTATGATTTTATAGTATATAGCAATATGTACCTAAAAAAGTTACGTCTTTGTAATAAAATACTTTTTATTGTTATTATATGAATTTTGAACTCTCTCTCTCTCGCTCTCTCTCTCTCTTTTTCTTTGCCTCTATCCCTCCCCCTTCCCCTATCTACTAACGGAACCAGGAAGTCATGGTCTTTGTTTTCAGGGAAACCAAAACGAAATCTCAAGTGCCCCCATCTCTCTCCCTCTTTTTTCTTTCTATCGCTCAGTGTGTGAGTGCATGAAAATGGCTGAGGCTTTTATTCCAGTAGCTCAGGATCAGTTCACCTGTCTAGTGTGTCTGGATCTCCTGAAGGATCCGGTGACTATCCACTGTGCCACAGTTACTGTCAGGTGTGTATTAATGGCTGCTGGGATCAAGAGGACAAAAAGGGTGTCTACAGCTGTCCTCAGTGCAGAGACACTTTCAGTCCGAGGCCTGTTCTGCGCAGAAACAACATGCTGGCTGAAGTGGTTGAGGAACTGAAGAAGACTGATCCCCGAGCTGCTTCTCCTGCTCGCCGTTACGCCGGACCCGGAGATGTGGAGTGTGATTTTTGCACTGGGAGAAAACACAAAGCCGTCAAGTCCTGTCTGGTGTGTCTGACGTCCTTTTGTAAAATTCATCTGGAACCTCATCTTGAACTTCCTGCTTTGAAGAAGCACATTTTAATCGAAGCCTCCTCGAAACTCCAAGAAAAGATCTGCACTCAGCATGACAAAGTGTTTGAGATCTACTGCCATACTGACCAAAGGTGCATTTGTTCTTTGTGCATGTTGGAGGATCACAAACAGCACGATGTTGCATCACTTTCAACAGCGAGAGCCGAGAAACAGGTGAGAACTAGATATCTTCTGACCATTTAGACGCCACTAATATTCACTCACATATCATGTGTAACCAGCAGAATATAAATGCTTTGTGCTCAGAGTAAATTGAAGGAGGAGAAGCTGAAATTCCTGCAGAGAATCCAGGAGAAGAAGAAGAAGGTCCATGAGCTAAAAGAGGTTGTGAACATAACTAAGGTGAGCAGTGAGCACACAACATCAACAACTATTCATCCAGAGTCACAGTACGAGAGATGTGTGTGTGTGTGTGTGTGTGTGTGTGTGTGTGCGTGTGTGTGTGTTTTAACAGACCCGTGCTCAGACAGCATTGGAGGAAAATGAGATTATGTTTACTGAGATGATCAGCTTCATGGAGCACAAGCGATCTGAGATAAATAAGCTGATCAAAGCTCGGGAGAAGGTTCAACTAATTCAAGCTGAACAACTCCTGGATCAACTGGAGCAGGAGATCACTGATATTCAGAGGACAGTCACTGAAATCCAGCAGCTTTCACACACAAATGATCACATCGAGTTCCTCCAGGTAACACTCGCAGCAATGATGAGTCGCCTTTACAGCTCAGCCAACAAACATATTACTCCAAACTTTCTTCAGGTTCCTCTCACGTTCCTCACCTACCCCTTCGCTCACTAGAAATTCCAGTCTCTGAGTATCTCTTCTGAGAGTGAGGATTCACCCAGCATCCCTGTTCATCAACAGCTCTCATTCGCAGGCGTGAGAAATTCTCTCTCAGACCTAAAAAAGCAACTGGAGGAGTTCTGTGAGGAACCAGTGGTATTCTACAAAATCCCTCCACACGGTAAGAGGAGCTGTTCCTGCTGGAGAACCACAACGATGGAAGGCTTTACTCGCTCGGAAAAATTTTCGTATATACACAAAAACAACTCACGCGTTTATCTAAAGCACGTAAGGTCAAATCCCAGCATTAACAAGTTGCAACTGCTGGGCCCTTTTGTGAGGCCCTTAACCCTGAAATGCTAAATCAAATGCTAAATCAAATGCTAAATAGTTGTAAGTTGCTGTGGATGAGGGAAAATTGTCGGCCAAATGTTGTTAACGTTTCCGTCTTTTTTAAAGTAGCTGATGATTCATCTTCGCTTTGTCTGCATCTCTGTTTTGTCTCCACAGTTGCAGCAGTTCAGAAGATTTCAGCCTCAGAGCCAACAAGCAGAAAAGGTTTTCTCAAATGTATGTCTAAAACCCAAACACACACACAACACACACACACAGCATGCACATATTTTTCAGCGTATCTCTCTCTTTTATTAGATTTACGTTATTTTACTCTGGATCCCAAAACGGTGCATCACAAACTCCATCTCTCTGAGAAGAACAGATCAGTCACCAGCAGTCTGTTGAACTGGCCAGACTCGGATAATCCGGAGAGATTTGACTCCTGTTTGCAGGTGCTGTGTAAGGAGAGTGTGTGTGGACGCTGTTACTGGGAGCTGGAGTATTGCGGTGACGTCTACGTCTCAGTCTCTTACAAAGAGATCAGTAGGAAAGGACCTGGTAAAGAGTGCGAGTTTGGACGCAACAGTCAGTCCTGGAGTCTGTGGTCTACTTCGTCTCTCTCGTTCTTCCACGACGACATTAAAACCGAGCTCGGAGTTCCATCGCCGTCCAGGATAGGAGTGTATGTGGATCACAGCGCAGGAAGTCTGTCCTTTTACGCCGTCTCTGACACCATAAGGCTCATCCACAGAGTCCACACTACATTCACTCAGCCTCTTTATGCTGGGTTTGGGGTCTATGGAGGAACTGTGAGGTTGTGTGACCCGAAATAACCAAACATTTTTGCTCTTATTGTTCCTTAATCGTAGTAGAACGTTGCTTAAAACACTAGCGACCTTTCCCAATTCCGAGTCTATCGTCTCAAATCACAGATGTTTATTTTTTACATTTGCAATTGCATTGAGGCCGCTTTTATAAATCAAAGTGGAGGGACCCATCTCGCTTATTTTATTTTTTCACACTGAAATGCTGCAACATTCTCTTGTTTGTTATATGAGTAATAGCAACAGACCACAAGGTGGCAGTAAAGCATTAAAAAAATTTATATCTTTATTCTTAATACAGTGGAACCCTGGTGTACGAGATTAATTCGTTCCTGAAAACCTGAATTCCTAAGAACTCATGTAAAAGCAAATCAGTTCCCAGACCTCAGATTTAAGCCTAATTTAACACACAAATATACTTGTAACAAAGAATAAACATAAAAGTGATAAATGATAAAGAAATAAATAACTTTTTGTTGAACTAGACATGCCATATTGCAGACAAAGGTCTCGTGTGCGTACGCCATGTTCATGTTTTTCTACAATTTCTTTCTGTATTTCAATGGTTATTCTTCTTACAACCTCCTTTCCAGTGCTCTCACTTCTTGGGACCCATGATGCTACATTTAAAGTGAAATACAACCAAAACAATATAAAACAGACAAAAAGCACAATATTCGCACAAGAGAACGAAGAGAATGCACTCAGAACAATGTCTATGAAGCGACAGAGCATGAATAATGTAAAACATCTGGGCATTTATATATTTGTTTGGTCAAATTAAATCTTCATACCGTTACATGGATAGACACAAAAAGAACATGCACGTGTCTCTTAAAAACCATAAAACACGAGGTGTCGCCAAACTTTTCACAGGCCCTCTACATATTTCCCATGTGTTCCCAAGGATTTGTGATGTCATTGTGTAAAAAATTAGTTCTCGTATTTTGTCTTTTGAGAAAATCTCAGGTTTCCCTGACAATTAAAAAAAAACATTGATTATTATGTTTGTGTTCCTGCACTTCCATCAGACATTTCTTTTTGTATTCAAATTTTGATATGTGTACCACTCCGTATAATCAAAGAAAAGTGCAATAATTATATTCACAAGTAAGTCTTAATGTCAGTCTCATTCATGGTCAGTAGTTCCTTTGCCATCCTTATAGGGAGAACGGCTTCCAACACAATGAGTTTCGGTTCTGGACGATACAGGCCTGATTATTTCAAAAAATAAAACTGAAATGGCTTTGCCACCATTGGATCATTGGAAGGAGAAAGTACCATACCTTCTGGAAATAATGGTGGCAGATGACCTACCTGTTGTCAAATAAAACATTTAGGATGAGGGAACCATTAATGAATAAGAATAATTGCTGTGAAATGAGTATAAAAAGGCTGCTTGTGCTGTAACTTTGAACACTTTCATGGAACGGTTTGACTTTGTTTTCTGTGAGAATAAATCCTGAAACCTTGACATCACTACACTGTAGTCTTCTGTTTCTGGTTGAAGTCTTTGTTCTGTTACTGAATTTCCTTGTTCTTATCTCAATTAGCCATGACAATATCCATGTCCATGTTTTGACAGATAGAATATCAAGGCAAATGATTTAACTTTGTTTGTAACCCTTACAAAAGAACATACATTATTTGCACAAATAATGTATGTTCCTCAAACAGTTGCTTCATGTTTAGCTATTGTGTTGTAGCTGTAGCTTGGCTATTTAAAGTAATAGCCTGTAGCAGGGTTAGCAAGGCCTGCTATCAGAATCACTGACTTTAATTCTGGTATATTTTTCCAGTAATATATATCCAATTATTCCCAATATTCTCTTCATTTCATAGCTTTTCTCTAAGCTGTACTATTCAAATTGTCTATTGTTGTTAGAGTTTGTATCCAATCATATTTTAGCCGACACGTCACGTGTTGCCGTGGCCAAAGGAATCAATGAAATGTGGGCACCAGGTAGCACTAATTTACCTGTTCTTTGAAGCTGTTTCTTAAACTAAGGCCATCTTGCAGGTGTACAGTAACATCTGCATTTTCACGTCCTTGGATTGAATGGTCAGAGAGTGCACTAGTTAGAGCTCGCAAACTACCTCTGTAGCAAACTGCACACGCTTATATCCATTAGCATGGATTTATTCGCTGTTTTTTCTATTCCACGATGACTGACAGAGGAGAAATAACACAGATACACTTAAAGGGACATTTACAAGACGGACCGTTTATAATTTGTGTTTTCTTTCCTGTAGAATTTGCACATAAAAGGTGAATATCGTTGCTTCTGCTGGAGATGATGTAAGCGGGAGGTCCAGCTGTGGCTACAGTAAAAGGAGACGTGTTGAATTGTGTCCATTGTGTTTCTTACTTTAGTGATAACATTCATTCTCACTGTAGTGTGAGATTCCTGTGTGTGATGCGGGGCTCTGTTCTACTGGGTTTCTCTATAATATTGATGGTTTCTATAGACGTGGAAACCATAATGATGGTTCAGGTAGAACACCACTGAAGGTCTATGGGTGAAATGCACGCCCTGACACTGATATGATATATGATATATATGATATCTGATATATGATATCTTACAGCACTCATTGTCTTTTGTTCTATGTCATCTGGTACATTTGCAATGATGAATAGACTTTCTGTACTCTCTGCTTGTTATTTTATGTTAAGAACTTATTTACATGCACTTTAAATGCACCTTTATTCCCCCATCTAATGATATGCACAAATTATAGCTGTGCTGTATTCAAACCTGGTTTCATCTGAAATGCACAAAACAGTCATGAATTGGTCAGCTGATGTTCCAACTGATAACAGCACCTGACACAGAGATAAGATATGGGTCTATAACAGTATTCAAAGAGCTGTCAAGAAATACATTAGAATGCAAATTTGGATGCATGAATCTCCCTTTAGAGACTGTAGTTGAGAGGAGCAATATATAAACTACAAAATGTCAAAATGATGAATTCAAAACTATTCCCCCTTTAAACTCCAGAGTAACATTGATTACAATGCAACTGTTTACTATCAGAAATTGGAAGGTTGGTTAAAATGAGTTGTGCAATTAGAGTGCAATATTACGGAAATCAATATCTATAGTCATTGGTCACGTTTTACCTGCCAAGTAGATTCCTGTGTATTTCCTGTTCATCAAACAGCTGACAGTGATGCCAAAGATAGTTGGGAGGCATTAAAATGAGGTTTTCTGGGTCATGAATAGAAGGTGAAAAGACACCTAGAATCAGACACATTACCGCAAGCTTTTAATGACTGCCCTGGTGCAGGTATGAATATCTACCTATCTAAACATTAATATATCATAATGTTGCATGTCTTAGAAGATTATTCATGTTTCTTACAGATATGTCCGGTCTCATTTCCATCACCCTGCTCCTCTCAGGTCAGCATATATGAATTCTGTGTGTGTTTGGGTTTGGGTTCATAAGGGATTTATAATAATATTAGGGTCATCTTCCCAGTTTGTTTGGATCGAAGACATTTTTCTATTCAAAACTGTATAGAATTTTCATAGGCATTAAAGTTTTTCTCAGTTGCTTTGGAGCATTTCTCAAATCATCCTTATTTTCATTGTTCACTAACAAGATCATCAGAATGTTTATTCGTGTTGCCAGTATGACGGCACACAGTTTCAGTATTTCCTCGAATAAACTACGGTTTGGATTCAAATGATGAAAGACTGAATTTCTTCTGTATTTCATCTATGAATCTCAACAGCACAAATGTGTTTATTTGATTGCATATTTGATTTATATTGTTTGCCAGAGATCGGAAAGAATTCACACTTTTATAGTGTTTCCTGGTTCATAGAGATCTAGTTGATTATTGGTTGATCTGATACTATGCAAGATTCATCTGCACAATTAATCAATTCGAGGCGCGTTTACAAAAAAAAATAAAAATGTAAGCTTGACATATCATAACATCAGGTTTAACCATTTTGTATTCAATGGCTTTTGCAATGAACTGATGCCGAGAGGTTTTCGGGGTTAAAACTATTCAGCTGAGAACCCGTATAATATATTTTGATCAACATGACATAAACAATTGATAATGTCAAGTGTTGAACAGCTGACAATTGCAAAAAATCAATGAAATGAATGTACCAAAACATTGGCAATTTATTTAAAGCAACAACAAAAAAAGTGATTATATGATATGCACAAGTGACGACATGATGTGGAGGTAGAAGTAGTTTTGAGAATTTTATTTCTGATTTGAAAAACGCTCCAGAGCAATTCTGAGAAACTGCAATACAATGTTCAAACACTAGAGAGCGTTGTATGCAAAAAATTATTTTAATTAAAAACAGCAGTATATCAGCTAATAACTAATATTTAAAGACCCTGAGACCCTTTTTTACAATTCGGATGTGTGATGATTGGCTAAGTGTAAACCCTTTAAACATCTCAACATATACTGATTTAAATAGTTTTTTGATATTTTGACTGGCAATAAATTGTGTCATTTTTATAGGAGATTTTTTTTGTTTATAGGTGTAATTATTTGGGAAAACTATATCTTACATATAAAGTGAGATTTAGTATTTCCTGACCTGCAGTCGGTGTCTCATCGTAGTCATAACTGCATGAATAAAAACAAAGAAGAACTTGTTCATTGGTAATAGTGCAAATGTTATTGCTGACTAATACACCATCTTCGTGTGTTTGTCACAGTCTTTGGTATAGAGGCATATATCCCTCATCGCTATTTTTTTGTGAATGAGAATAAAACTTGGATTGAAGCTCAGGCGTACTGCCGACAAACATACACTGATCTGGCCACCATCAACACCATGAAAGAAATGAACCACCTAAAAGACATCCTGAAGAAGGAAAAAGCAGGTCGAGCATGGTTCGGTTTGCAGCGTGGAGCCACAGAGAAATGGCAGTGGTCTCATTCAGACCAACCTTTTTACAAAGATGGAGATGCTTTCAGAAACTGGAATACCAGGGAACCGAACAATGGACATGGTCCATTCTGTGCTGAGATGAATACTGACCCTGGCTTCTGGAATGATGACCACTGTGAGAAATTAAAGCCCTTTGTGTGTTATGAAGGTAAGAACTCCCACGCAGATGACGGTAGATGCAGCTGGATCTCTGGATACGTGTTTTTTGTCGTTTAAATGTTCTGTTTTTCAGATTCGTGTATTAAGCAAATATTTTTTCAACATTCTATTGAAGCAGTGAATTTATTTAAACAATTCAAGTTATGGAAACAGAGGACGACGGCTGGCACGCTGGTAAAGTTCCATCAGTGGGATTTCAAAACCCGTCTCGTAAATATCTTTGTCGAAAGAAAGCGAATTATTGTATTACTGGAATAGTTCAACTTTTCTTCTACCTTATACAGTATATTTCTATATTAAGTATCTGTTTATTCCTCACAGATTTTTTCCTCTAAGATGCATCTTGCATGCAATATAAAATAGAAATACATTTCTTGATCTATTGAAATTTTAAGGTGGAAAAGAAAAGCCCAGTATTCTATACATCTATTGAGTCTATTATTTGCTGTCCTTTATTTAATTTGGCTGAAAATGCCCAAAAATTGTTACTAAAATAAATAATATGAATTTGTCTTCCAGAAAAGGAGCAGAATGTTAATGAATACATCTGGATTAATGATTCGAAGGCCTGGTATGATGCTCAAAGCTACTGCAGAGATCACTACATTGACCTTGTCAATGTGAGGAGCCAAACTGAGAACCAGAAGCTCTGGAATTTGACAAAATTTTATATCTGGATTGGTTTGTTTAAAGACTCTTGGACCTGGTCAGACGAGAGTAATTCCTCATTCCGATACTGGAGGTCTGCGAGTCCGACAGGAAATTTGAACTGCTCTGTTATGAAAATGAATGATCCGTGCGACTGCTGGAATGTTGCAGACTGCAACGAGAAACTTCCATTTGTCTGCCATGACAGTGAGTTAAAATATTCACTTGATTGGTTTATGAATTGTGCACTTTAGTGTTTGTAATGTTTTGTTGTATTCGTTGTATTAACGCTTAAATACTTCAACTAAAATGTACTTTCTGTTTAGACAAACTGATCCTGATCAAGCAGAATCTGACCTGGTGGGAAGCTCTGAAGTACTGCCGCAGCCATCACCATGACCTGGTCTCAGTGAGCTCTGAGGAGATGCAGCTTTGGGTGAAGAAAACGGCTCAGAAAGCCGACACTGCACACGTCTGGCTCGGGCTGCGTCATGACTGCGTCCAGCGTATCTGGTTCTGGGTTTTTGGGACAATGCTCTGCTATCAGGACTGGGCGCCAGGGAACGGGACCTGGAATGAAGACTGCAGCCAGGAGAGGAGAAGTGGAGCAGTTCAGGCTGGAGGCACGCAGCAGTGGATCGAGTTGCATGAGAGCTACAAACTCAACTTCATCTGCTCTACATATGATGGTGAGTCATAGTGGGGGTGGGGGGGTGGGGGTTATTGCTTTTTTCATGCATGTTGTTTGATTCTCTTTGACCTGTGTTGCATTAAAAATGGTTTTATTTGTCCTTTTTGCATCCAGATGTTTGATTAAACTTGAAGACTGAAGACAAGCTGTGGTCCATTATCTGTATTCAGCATCAGCAGATCTACAGTTCTGTCGCCTCTAGATTTATTCTAGATTTATCGACATTTTATATTTTATATTCATATATTTTTCACCATGTTAATATTTTCCTACATTTAACACAAGCAAAAAAAATGTGTTTGTGTTCTTTTTGTTTTTGTTTACTTTTTTGAGAAAGAAATCATTTGTCTGAGTGTCAATATCTTTATTGTATCTTAAATTATAGCTGTAAATTATTATACAAGAAAATTAAAAAAAAATTTAAGAAAAAGCAATCCTTGCATGCTTCTTTCTAAAATTGTTGCACATATAAGGACATTTACAAGACGGACAAGAAAAGCTGGACATCGAAAGGAAACGTCGGCCCAAACAGTTCAAAACATGTACAAAAAATGTACAAAAATGTAATTTAATGAGTTTAATATTGATTCTTCTGTTAGAGATGATGTGTGCGGGTGGTGGACCTGTGGCTACAGTGAAAGGAGACGTGTTGAATTGTATTCATAGGGTTTCTTGCTTTGGTAATGGCATTCATTCTCACTGTATGAGATTCCAGTCTCCTAAGCAGCACTCTGTTCTTCTTTATATAATAGTGATGGTTTTTATAACGCTGGCATCAAAATGATGGCATTAAGAGATGGATTGGTTCAGGTAGGACACCACTGAAGTAAATCTTTATACCATTATGACCCAGTTTGTTGCACAGAAACTAAAGGAACATGCATGCATATTTTAAAAACCATAAACTCTAGATGTTTCCATACTTTTACAGCCACTGGATATTATAGTACTAATTTGATTGTATTACGCTCGTAGTGTCCAGCAGGTGGCGGTGTTGAGCCGCCGGAGATCACGTGTTATGCAATTGGTTCATGCTAGAAATGTACAGCAGGTGGCAATGCTGAGCCGCCGGACACCACGTGTTATGTATTTCACTTATGCTAGAAATGTCCAGCAGATGGCGGTGCTGAGCAGAAGCCTTTAGTTTACAGTCAAACAACATGCATGCTCGTGGGATATGCGTGGCTCACTCTCAAAATGTCCAGCAGATGGCGGTGCTGAGCAGAAAGCCTTTAGTTTACAGTCAAACAACATGCATGCTCGTGGGATATGCGTGGCTCACTCTCAAAATGTCCAGCAGGTGGCGGTGCTGATCCGCCATGACATATTCGATATCACGAAGAAGAGGAAGTATAAAAGGCAGCCCAGCGTGGGTTTCCGTCTCTTTATTTCTCAGTTCCTCGATATGTGCATCTTCAGCGTCCCTTCTCTATTCAGTCCCAGAACTTCATGTAAGTAAAAGAAATGCTCTTCGTTTCCTTAATAACGGTTTCATTAGGCGTCTTTCTAGTGCGCTTTGTTTTGTTTTTTTTATAAATTTATTTGCCTCACTGCACGTGATGTTTATAATTTAATTTCATTGTAATGTTAGAGAATATTTACCTCTTTATTTATTATAATTAAAATGTTTCCGTATTTATTTATGTATTTTTCATTCATGTAGGCTCACATGGCCCGGAGCGTTGGAGTAACACGTGAGCCCGCCTTCTGCGTTCTGATTGGTTCCCCCTGAACATGATTCAGCGCTCTGATTGGACGTTGCGTCTGTGCAGTTTCTGGACTGTAATGAGTGAAGACTGCAGGACTGCAGGTACTTCTGATTTTAAATATATATTCATCTTCTTCCTGAACCACTGATGACTCCTTAATTTAATTTCTGACACCTCGTATGAGCTCTGCACAGCAGTGCCTGATTTATAAATTACACTCTGAGGTTCATTTACTTCCTTTTTATCTGTAGTGTTTTCTCTTGCTGTCCAATTCAAGTTTTCTTCTTTCACCAGGATAAGTCGCATGAGTGTCCGGTGCTCCACCTCCCCCATGTAGGTTAATACGTCCCTGGATTGCACACGTGCCCAGTGAGTGTGTTTACCAATAACCTGAATATTAATCTATGATTTGCTGAGTGTGTAATTTTTTATGGTGTACCTTCATGGCTGTGGAACTCAATGATGAGAACTTGTTTATCTTACCCTAAAGGGATCTGATGATAAACTCTCTCCCTGATTGCTTTAACAGCTGTTATTTTTCATAAATTACCTTTTTTGCATTTTTGTTGCTTTATCCTAAATGTAGTCTTTTGTTCACAGGATTGACTGGGATTGGGACGAGGCCTGTAAGTGAAAGGTAAGTCTGAGTTTAGGATCCCAGACGATCTTTTTCCTCGAGCCGCTGATGACTCTCAACATTTTTCTGACACCTTCTATGAGCGCTGCGCTGCAGTCGTTGATTATAAATTTAACTCTGAGGCTTTTTATATGCATATGAGTTTTTTTTTTTTTTTTTTTTATCACGTGTCTGGAATTCAACTCGTGATGGTTTTTGTGTTTATGCAGATGGAGTCCGAGTGCTTCGCCATCGAGGGGGTCCCTGCAATGCTTGCGAGATTATTGCAAGAATGTGTTTATTTCTTGAATTGTTGCATCTGATGGAATTGGAAATAAAAAATTTAATGTATTCCCCTTATTCTCTATTGGTTTTTCCTGATGTCCAGAAGTTAATTTATTGGATTTCTTTTATTTTTTTACTATTATCACGTGTGTGGAGAAAAGCTGCATATTTAAAATGTTTATTCTTGTTAGTTTGTGTAGAAATTATAGCGCCCTCTAGTGTTGCTGTGAGTTGTGACTTTAATGTAATGTAACTTTATTGCAAAGTTCACACCAAGAACATGCAGTTTAGTGTCAAATGTGCAAATGCGTTTGTGAACTGAAGTGCAAATATTTTTATAAATATAAAGCCTCGAGTTCAAAATGTGCGATAGATGGAATTAGAGCATGATGTGTTTGATGCAGAATATGTACAGATGTTGAATTTATAAATGTATATTATGTACAGCTGTGAAAGTTTGCAGTGTATATATGATGCAGAGAGAATCTGTTATACTCTAACTGTAATTACAGGATTCCTGTTTGTTCTCTGGAAGCAGCACCCATTTTATTTCACCATTGGGGTTATATACGTGGAAATCCTTTTGTTTGCTTGTTAGTGTGGAAACGGTTACAGCGCCCTCTGGCGCCGTAGAGGTTGTAATGACGCATTGGGTTTTTTTTCCCTCATTACTTTAGTACTTTCATTAGTCCTGTACGTCGTTTTTTCTCCCCCCCCCCCACCCCCCCCCGTGTTAGCAAACTTTCATGAAACAAAACGCTGTTCATTTCGTTTTTTCTCTCAACCACAGCCTCCTCTTTCTCTCCACCCTCCTGTTCTGTGTGGTTTTGCCCGGTCGTGTCTCAATATGCGTCTGCTCGACGCTTCAAGTGCGCTAACGTAGTGCACGCGCTCCGTCACTTCCTGTACTATGGAGTGCACAAGAATTCCGAGTGGACACCGGATTGAGATGCTGCCCGTATTTCCGGCTCCTGCGTGTTTATTAATAGTGATGCTCAGGCGCTGAGCTGCGGCGGGGCGGTATATCAATCAATGTGTATCAGAAGGGGATTAATCGAAGCTGAATCGATTTTTTTGCACAATATCTCGTCTGGACCACAACATATACCTGTATTATATTTTGGATCTCCGTGTAACAGTGTTTAAATGAATCTTATAAGGTAAGATGATGGAGTCGCGCCCTGAGTGTTTCCTTCACATCTGTTCTCTATTTATCCACATAAAGTCGTTAAAGAGACCATTTCTTTTAGTAAAGTTAGCTATAGATGCATGAGGCACTGTCTTTTTTTTCTTTTGTATAATAAAAGCTTATCTGTGAATTTATACAGATGTGGCTCGATGTGCATTGTTACCTTCTATCCACGCTGCACATCTGGATTACATAACTTGTACAAAACCAGGAATCGTCCAGACTCGCTTTTTTGTCCTGTAGATTTATAAGTCAGTTCATTCATTTATAAATGTATTCCACAGATATTTGTTTCTGCATCTGTGCACATCTGGATTCGTTCATACAAATCGTTTGTGGTTTGTTATGTCTGTATATTTAGTTGAATTAAAGGTAAAATGCATGTAATATGTGTTTCTAGATGTAGAACGTTGTAACCAAAGCCGACATGTCTGGTTTGT
The DNA here is from genome assembly GCF_014805685.1 of Silurus meridionalis. Classification (NCBI taxonomy): domain Eukaryota; kingdom Metazoa; phylum Chordata; class Actinopteri; order Siluriformes; family Siluridae; genus Silurus; species Silurus meridionalis. The sequence goes on from NC_060907.1 coordinate 18,658,795, forward strand.
ATGATCTGATTTATTTATCCACATGCTGTTTACATCGAACCTATTCCTCACACAGCTGGTTTTCTTTGGTATATATTTGATCTGCTATAATTGTTTGTGGATCCAAACATCGCTTGATGCATTGGCTTCGTCCCCACAGATCTGCATTTCTTTCACCCATCTGAGTCCATGTAATCCGAATATTTTGCTCCGTACACATCTGGATGGAATTATTCACTCGTATTTTTAGACTCCTTTATCTAAAGCCTACTTCTCTGGATCTCTTTATGCTTACACATCTGGATTACTTTCACCCACATATCGAAATCTCCTTATCGTTAATGTTTAGGTCTACGCATCTGGATTGGCCAGCTATTATTTTTTTTCACTGCATGCAAACAAAAAGAGACTATGGTTTATCCAGACACATGGACCTCTTTAAGTGCACATCTGGATTCACATAGCTCTGGACCTAGTTCATCCTCTAGCTGCAAACACCTGGATTTGTTAGTCTATTAAACTCATCCTTTTATCTATAACATTGTGTAAATACATGGACCTTTTAACTCTAAGCAACACCTGGATCGCACACATCTGGATTGTGTTATTTCTTCAATACTTTTGCCTGTACATTTGCATGTGTGTGTGTATTTATCTTATTTGTTTTCAGTTGTGAGTAAAGTGTGTGTCAGGTTTACTGTAACTCAATTCAATTCAATTCATTTTTATTTGTATAGCACTTTTAACAATGAACATTGTCTCAAAGCAGCTTTACACAGATAATGTGGTGATTAAACATAAATATGTTCTGTGTAAGTATGTTTGTCCCTGATGAGCAACTGTGGCAAGGAAAAACTCCCCGAGATGGCATAAGGAAGAAACCTTGAGAGGAACCAGACTCAAGAGGGAACCCATCCTCATCTGGGTTGCACCAAATGTCCATTTGAAGCAGATATACAATGTTGTGGGGTACAGTGATGATGATCAGAAGCAAACTGCACTCCCGAGTCAGTGCAGCAGACCGCCGACACCAACTACAGTCCAATCCGTCCTCAAAGCACCCGTTCTACTCCGGAATTAAGAGACCGTCCCGAGCTGCACAGAAGTGTGAAGATCCAAGGAGGGAGAGGGGCAGGAACACTGGTCACTGGAGCCTCAGGAGCATGTTTAACTCGACCGAAGAGAGAGAGAGAGAGAGAGAGAGAGAGAGAGAGAGGGTGACGGAAGAGAAGGATATGGATTATTAAGTGTAACTATTGGTGTACGAAAGTTAATGTCACTGTGCAGTTTGGACTCCGGCAAGACTCGCTATGGCAGCATAACTAAAAGGGAGAACCAGAAGGTAACACAGACATGAGGGATCTCTGGGATAAGAGACGACCCACCACACCACCGTCAACAAACCTGAGTGAGCGTGTGAATGTGAGGGGCGACAGCATACAAATATACCAGTTCACCAAACACTCTATATCCATGTTCCCTCCAGATCTGTGCCTTTACCTAAGAGAAATCTACTGATAAAAGGCTTGACTAAATAAATACGTTTTCAACCTCGACTTGAACACTGAGACTGTGTCTGAGTCCCGAACACTGATTGGAAGGCTGTTCCATAACTGTGGGGCTTTATAAGAGAAAGATCTGCCCCCTGCTGTAGTCTTCATTATTTGAGGAACCAACAGATAGCCAGCACCTTTGATCTAAGTAGGCGTGGAGGATCATACTGGTACAGAAGTTCACTCAGATACTGCGTGCGAGACCATTGAGTGCTTTATCGTCAGTAGTAATATTTTATAGTCAATGCGAGATTTGATTGGGAGCCAGTGTAGACTGATTAAAACAGGGGTGATGTGGTCATATTTCCTAGATCTAGTGAGGACCCTTGCTGCTGCATTCTGGACTAACTGAAGCTTATTGATGCACTTACCGCACACCCAGACAGTAAAGCGTTACAGTAGTCTAATCTAGAAGTAACAAAAGCCGACATGTCTGGTTTGTATGATCTGATTTATTTATCCACATGCTGTTTACATCGAACCTATTCCTCACACAGCTGGTTTTCTTTGGTATATATTTGATCTGCTATAATTGTTTGTGGATCCAAACATCGCTTGATGCATTGGCTTCATCCCCACAGATCTGCATTTCTTTCACCCATCTGAGTCCATGTAATCCGAATATTTTGCTCCGTACACATCTGGATGGAATTATTCACTCGTATTTTTAGACTCCTTTATCTAAAGCCTACTTCTCTGGATCTCTTTATGCTTACACATCTGGATTACTTTCACCCACATATTGAAATCTCCTTATCGTTAATGTTTAGGTCTACGCATCTGGATTGGCCAGCTATTTTTTTTTTTCACTGCATGCAAACAAAAAGAGACTATGGTTTATCCAGACACACATGGACCTCTTTAAGTGCACATCTGGATTCACATAGCTCTGGACCTAGTTCATCCTCTAGCTGCAAACACCTGGATTTGTTAGTCTATTAAACTCATCCTTTTATCTATAACATTGTGTAAATACATGGACCTTTTAACTCTAAGCAACACCTGGATCGCACACATCTGGATTGTGTTATTTCTTCAATACTTTTGCCTGTACATTTGCATGTGTGTGTGTATTTATCTTATTTGTTTTCAGTTGTGAGTAAAGTGTGTGTCAGGTTTACTGTAACGCCACCTTCAGGTTCGCTTTGCCAGGACATTTATTTAGGTTGCTGTATTGGGTCACTAAGAATAGAAATTAGAGCGTGGGTGTGATGTCGGAGCTGCTCGGAGTCTGGAAGGGCTGAGCACTTCCGAACTACACTTTCACACCTATTACAGTTAACGGAGGTCTCGTCGTAACCGAACAAGGACCCCACAAGCGATTCTGATTCCGCATGAAATCGACTTCAAGCCGAGGTCAGAGGTCGTGGTCTTTTTGAGGATCACATTTGAGAAGCAAAACGGTGTGCAGATGTAGTGTGCTGGTGATGTATTGCGATGCCACTTGGTCTGTCTGCATCACTGCTTCAAGTTTATCTCCGTTTACCTGCATGGGGTTTACCCGGAAGTAGGTGTGGCCTAAACCTGTGGTTTAAAGTTCGTTCTTATCACCTGTTATTTTCTCTGTCGTTTAAAAAAGGGAAGCTCATCGTGTTAGTAAGAACCGTTGCTGAAAAACTTCCATCCATAATGTCTCATAGAAAACCCTCAACAACAATTTATTGTTTTAATTGAGCGTGCTACAATATTGCATTACATAGATACACCTTCTGACCAATCAGAATCGAGAATTCCAGCAAAACAATGGAATTTCACCTCGATTCAGATGAAGTCTGTGCTTCACTCGTCACTCTGCTGTCATGTACAGTAAAAAGGATTATGGGATACATTGTGCATTCCCCCATTTCCCTGCACGCCCTTTTTCGTGCTGCCTCTGTGTCTGCACGTACAACGTTTCCATGGCGACGCTGACATCATGCCTATATATATATAAAAAAAACGACAGAAATCCTCGGCCATCCTTCTCCATGGTTACCAGCTGTTGCCAAGCAACTGTCAGGGAGTGAGGAACAGTTCAGCGTAATTTAATTAGAGATCAGTCATGTGACCAACTGGGTACCGTGATCACATGCTGTGCATGCGCGCGCACACACACACACACACACACACACGAGATTTCACAGAAGAGTGAGGAAGCACTTCATTTTTATCGCATCAGACCATCATTTCATCTTTAAGACTACTTTCTACTGATGTCCAGTGATGTTATTTCTTGATTTTGATTAGTCAGCGGGTTAAAACGTTGGGAGTTCAATTAAAGGGGAAAATTTCATGCTCCTGCATCTAAAGACCTCTGATACGATTGTGTGGACCAACTATGTGGGGAAGAATCTTATAAGGCTGGAAAAGTCAGTTGGCCCAATACTTTTGTCCATACAGCACATGTTTGAATTTCTCTGTAAACCTGCATTTCGATTTGTCTTTAAGCCAGAATAAGTGATATCAAAGGAAGAAAGCATGTTGTTGTTGAAAAGGAGAAAACTTTGCAGCATTTTTTAAAGCGTTTTGGTGTAAAAGTTACCTCGCACTTGACATTGTTGTTTTTTTAGATATATGAACAGCCGGGCACCAGCTAATAAAAGGTATCAGCCGACAGAATATGAGCACGCTGCTAACTGCGCTACACACGCGGTAAGATATGTGCATGTGCTCTTAATTTTATACATACGTTTTACACATTCACATACATCACAACATCGAAAACGATCCACCTCTTAATGCCATCGTTATGACACTATACTATCTCATACAGTGAAGAACGAATGCCAATAATTAGAAAGAAACCCAATAAACACAATTCAACTCCTTTCACTGTAGCCACAGCTGCACCTCCCGCATACATCGTCTCTAGCAGAAGCATCCATAATAACTTAATCACTTGAGCTCGGGTTTTCCCTGCATTTGTTTAGCGAATTCTACAGAAACACTAAAGTATAAATGATTTATAAAAAAAGCTTCACGACGTCCAGCTTTTCTCGATAAGTCCATCTTGTAAATGTTCTTTGTAAGTGTATCTCCAGCCAAATCAATTTCTTCTCCACTTTCAGTCATTCTGGAATAAAAAAAAACAGGAATGCATTAGAGCTTTTGCAGTTTATTATAGATGCGGTTTGCGAGCTCTGACTAGCACGTGACGTGATCGGATTCCTGCTAGGTGAAGGTAAAAAAAAATCTCATGCTTCATCACATCCAAAGACTCATGAACAATTGCACCTTTAGCGTTTTGGGGAAGAACCACATATGGGTGAAAAAGTCATACTTTTGTCCATACATTATGATAGCTTTGAGATTATTGCTTTGTTTGCCCCCTAGTGGAACAACAGAGAGCTTTTTCTTCAACATTTTCAACTCGGTCGAGGATGTAGGACACAGATTCACAAATCCATTAACTGCATGTTTGACATTCCTGATCTATGTCCCTAACTCTCACCATATCCTTGTTTTCCCAGCTCTGGATCATTCCCAGCATTGTGGGTGGACTTCTTTTATACTTCCTTTCGGATGACCACTGGGAGGAGATCTCAGCGTGGCTCTATGGCGCCGGCTTGTCGAGCCTTTTTATTATTTCCACTGCCTTCCACACCATCACCTGGAAGAAGAGCCATATGCGGTATGTAGAAAATATTGGTCACAATACCACGGCTTGGTACTGGGTTGCATCCTCAAATTCACACAACCCCCCTAATTTCTTTACTCTTTTTATTGAAGAAAAAAAAAAAAACAAGGTTTATTGGTCCTTTATTGCACATTTTTCTTTCCAGATCGGTTGAGCAGTGTTTCCACATGTGTGACAGGATGGTGATCTACTTCTTCATTGCCGCATCCTACACACCCTGGTGAGAGTTTTATATACGATCTTGACACTGATTTTCTTTTGTGGTTTTCTACGTACAAATCCTACTGGGGTTGATGTTTAAAAAAATAGTTGTGTATATTTGACAGGATAAAAAATAAGCCTGTGTGTGTGTGTGTGTGTGTGTGTGTGTGTGTGTGTGTGTGTGTGTGTGTGTGTGTTTCTAAGGCTGACTTTACGAGAACTCGGCCCATGGGCTGCTCACATGCGCTGGGTTGTCTGGGTGATGGCCTCAGGAGGAACAGCATACGTCTTCTTCTTTCATGAGAGGTGTGAGTGTGTATGTGTGTGTGTGAGAGGAAGACAGTTAAAAAAAAGAAAGAGAGAGAATGTTCTTGTTCAATCATTAGGTACAGTCTGTAGTGTGGAAATTTTTGATGGTGTTCAAGCACATCACATTACTGGAAATCACATCAGCGTCACTTCTTCTTGGACTGCGTTGCAGGTATAAAGTGGTCGAGTTGGTCTGTTACACAGCAATGGGAGTGTTTCCAGCGATGGTCATTCTCTCGATGGTAAGAAAGGGTACGGTCACATGACTGAAACACGTCCTAAACTTGTATTGTCTCTCACGCTGGTATTCTCTCTTTGTCTCTCTCAGGCCGACAGGTCGGGTGTGTGCGAGCTGTTGGTTGGTGGCGGGTGTTACGTGTTGGGGATGGTGTTCTTTAAAAGTGATGGAGTGGTGCCCTTTGCGCACGCCATATGGCACCTGTTGGTTGCCATGGGGGCGGGCATCCATTACTACGCCATCTGGAAGTACTTGTACACACCTGGCAATCAACAGACTAGCACCGCTCGGTGACACACAAACACACACATTTCTACACACACAAATGCTGTTCCAACACTGTAATATAAACAAATAATTTGATTGAGGGAAGGAAAAATATTTCATTCCAAATTAGTTTACATTCTGCTTATGGGAAGCACAGCTACACATACTGTCCTTATTAAACGATCAGGGGCTAATCCCTGGTGGCGCTATACATATATATAAAATATTATATTATATATATATATATATATATATATATATATATATATATATATATATATATATATATATATATATATATATATATATATATATATATATCAGACGTTGTCTGATAATGTCTTTAGTAAAACCTTTATACATTTTACTATTTGCTGGGAAAGAAGCAGCAGACAGGACATTTAATACCAGGGATGCCATGGTTGGATATTTTCCTGCAAGTTGTGTCTATGATGCACACAATCATGTCTGTTTTAAAAATTTTAAAGGAGGGTACTGGATAAACCCATACATTAAAAACAAGGCAACAGCTAAAAAAAAAAAAAAGTCCTCACATTTCAGGTCTTTTCCCTGGAAATTCTGCTTAAACCTGGCAACCCTGGTTAATACTATTACCCCTCTGTATGCGTCTTGTTAATGACTAGAAATGACCTGCTCTATGAAACAAACCACTCGAAATGAACTACAAGCTGGATATCTCTATGTGGTCGACACTCTGCCTTTTACAGGGATAAAAATTCATTATAGAGTAACCTCAAGTGTCATAGCCCCTTGATTTTATTTTGTCAAACGATATTATTATGAATCTACACTGTTGAGACTGACGTGCGTGCTATAAAGTGCAATCGGTGTCAAGAAAAATGACACTTGTTAGGCTAGTAACAGAAAAAATAACGTTGATTTTGGATGTTTCAGTACTGTTTTTTTGATCACGCCCTTGCTGATTTCCACTTGGCTGGAATGTACTCAGGGGAACCACAGCCAGACGGGCTAGACAATAGATTTCATGAATGTAAGCATTTGGACATTAAGATATAAGTTTCCCAGTCACGATCTGTATCTGTATAAAGCTTCAAATAGCAATAATTTGTTTTGAAATTGATCAACTATATTAATAAAAAAAAAGCTCAGAATTTCTTACTTCTGATTAAAAAAATAGACAGAAATCACTTCCTCGAGTTGCAGCTAGTAATATGAGCTAGCTTGTTTCTAACAAAACACACGCTTTCATGGTGGCCATGTTTACAACCTACTTCATAGCTCGATCATACTGCCCAAAGAAAAAAAATCACCTCATTCAGAGTGTACACTTAAAACTAGAATGAAGTGTTCACATGTGATTACATTCGTATTTTAAATATTAATGTAACTCGGGTGCTAGGCGGCCAAGAACCTCTCTAGTAACGTCTATTCAGGCGTATGGCTAATATGTTAGCGGACATGACAAGGGCGTGATCAAATTTGTTACGTAAAATATCAGCGTACACTGCATTAAAACCGCTACGGGAACGTAAGCCAGTGCAGCCTGCAGTAAAATACACGTTTTCAGCCTTCACCAAACATGAATTTCATGTATTCATCTTACAGTATTGCTGTATTTATCCAAATGTTTACATGATGAGGTCTTTACAGAAGGTAGACTATATGAAAACATTTTAGTTGTTTTTTTTTGTTTGTTTGTTTTTTTTACTTGTGGCCAGTATTAGCATTAATTGCTGTGGATCGTCATCTTTTAAGTATATAATCGAAAAAGTAACAATTCGTTCCTGATATGATCCAATAAGATTTACAACGAGTCCAGGGGAAGCCCAATAGGTCGGTCGTGATGATCTACCAATCAATCGTGAGGCAATGCTGGGAGATCGCTCGCCGTTTTATAATTGAATAAATTGCTACATTACTGATAATCAATAATAATGAATAGTAAAAACTCAACTAACAATTCACGAGAAGAACACACTTATGCCTACCTCAGGCTGAGGACAATTTTCAACAGAACACAGCTCCCAGCAGAACCTACTGTATTTATAGTGCCTGTCAAAAATGTGGAAACACCTGGTCTTTTATTTGTCATTTCTGGCTCTAAGAGAAGAACTTGTTAAAGATGGAGGGTTTTTTTTGGAGCAGGATAGGCTGGAGACTTAAATAAATCCAGAACCAACATGGCTCCCATTACATTCCATACTTCAACACCATCCAATTTCATCTGGACTGCGGCTCATTGGAACCGACTTCACAATACAACAAGACAACAAGCCGACGTGTACGTAGCTTTATTGAGAGCAAACAATCGTCTGGAGTGTAATCTATCATGGAATTACCTGCCCAGTCACCGCACCTAAATCCTATTGAACTGCTCTGGGATGAACTGGATCGTAAGGAAATTTCCGATAACTGAAGAACAACAAGTTTTCCAAGAGCCACGGCAAAGTATTTCAGCTGAATGTTGGGAAAAACAACTGTCAGGATACCAAGAGTGTGCAAAGCTGTTATTCATAAAAGGAGGATGTTACAAGGAGAATAAAGTGGAACATCTGGACATTTATAGATTTGTTTGGTCAAAGTAAATCTTTATACCTTTACACAACCGAGTTTTTTTGCATACAAAAAAGACAAAAACAATTTTTTAATTTTTTTTGCAAACAAAAAGAACACTTGCATTTCTCTGAAGAACCATAAATGACGAGGTGTTTCCAAACTTTTCACAGGTGATTTCACAAATCTTTTTCGCGTAGATCGTCACTCACGTGGGCACCCACTTTTGCATTTTTGAAGCAAATGAAGATCTAAAGGATCTAAAGAATGGAAACTCCCCACCATTTTAGTTACATCTTTTCCTCTTTTAGACTCAAAACTGAATCTTTCTTTTTTCCCCAGACCGCCACAAAAATGTAAAATATGCCATAGGTTTTTAATGTGCCATTTCCAAATGTTTAAAAAACAAAAGAGCGAGGGATTTCTTTTGTATGATCGTTTACTCCAGGCTGTTTGCAGTAACAGCTGTATTAATAGCATCACTCGTCTGGGTGGATTCTTTCATTTCAGTGTGGTGTCTGTGGGACCTGCCAAAAGTGCTTTGAGCTTCAGTCTAATACAGAAAAAGTCAGAGTTTCGTCTCTCTCTTTATTTTTCTCCAATCTGTCCTCTCTGCCCCATTTAGTGTTGATTAACAAGGGTCTAATACTTAACAGGCAACTTCTCAGGACCCCCAGTGATTACAATGATTAGTCAGACCACATGAAGTTTTTTGATTGGCTGAAGTGGCCAAAACATTGTTCTCAGGGTTTAACGCGTTGTCCGTTGCTATCACCATTTCTCTAAACATTCCACTGCCGTGCAGATACAAATAACAGTATGATTACAAATACAAAAATGTTAATAGATCAACTATGTATGTGACTGAACAGCTTTTTATCATTTGTTATATTACTATTATTATTGGTACAATTTCAAATGAATCTGTCGTGAATGTATTCGTTAAATAGCTAACAATTGCACATTTAGACTGAAATCGTCAAAATGTCAGGGAACTTTTGGGAGAAAAAAGTGAAGCATTTCTCAGAAAATGTCTCATTAATGTCGATATTGGCATTTTATGTCAATCAATAGGCCAGGGGTTAAAACAAAAAACAAACCAAGCTTTTGTTTAAGGCATATACACAATACAGGCAAAGTTTGTGGACACCAGAGCATTAGATTGATCTGTGCTTTTTTTTTAAAGATTCAATTCCACTTTATTTGGGAAGGTGTTTCACAAGATTTGACGAGGAAGCCTGGGGTGCAGTCAGCATTCAATTCATCCCAGATGTGTTAAATAGGGTTGGAGCTTTATAGCAGGAGATCTTCCATTCCAACCCATGTAAAGCATATCTACATGGAGCTCACTTTGGTTTTGGTCTCCTAGTTCAAGTGAAGTGAAAATCCAAAGCATCCAAAGGCATCCTGTACAAATGTGTGCCTCCAATTTTGTGGTAACAGTTTGGAGAAGTAACTGCGTATGAGTGGAATTGGAAGGTGTCCCAATACTTTTGTCATTTCAGTGTAGTATAGATTAGGCTTGTGTAATATTGTTTTTCTTTCCTGCAGCTGTGTAGTCAGGAACAGCTTGATGGTAGGGCCAAGTGCACACACAAACATCACTGGATCTGTTGTATACCAGTGTAATATTGTGTAGGAACAATGAAATTGCATTGCACAAGCCTAATATATATAATATAATACTGTCTGTCTTTTCGAAATATATTTGCTATATTTACTTTTTTTAATTGGGGGTCACATAAAACGCTCCAAATGTGATTATCTAAGCTCATTCTTTTTAAATAACAAAAGAAAATATGTGCTTAAAAATAAGATGTTGAAACAGTACAGTGTCATGGCCAATATTAATGGAAAATACTGCCATTGAAGTCCCAATGTAAACATAGTGTTACTCATTGTGTTTCCACCACTGTTGCCTCCTGCTCAAGTTTGTATAAAATGACACTTTATATGAATGTTTATTGTTCCCTTACAACTTTACTGATCTAAAATCTCACAATCTTTTCATTTTATTTCCTTTTGTTAGTTCTAGAAGTAGTTTTCATAGCTATACCAGTGTTCAGTTCATACATATACAGTTCCTGACAGAAGTTTGAAAACACCGAGTGTTTTAGGGTTTCTGAGACACAAGCATGTTCCTTTTGTTTCTATGCAACAATCTAGGATGCAGACAACTGGAAGAAAGTTCTGGTCATAATTACATGACCAAGGGTCATGTGGCATAGAAACAAAAGGAACATGCATTTGTCTCTCAAAACCGATGAAAGACTAGGTGTTTCCAAACTTTTTTACAGGCTCTGTATATTAGAGCTATAAATCCAGATATCATCCAAAAAGTGGCATTGTTAGTAAAGAGGTTTTTTTTACAGAAATGCTGTGCAGTTTGCTGAGCTTTACAACAGTTATTTATCATGTATGAAAATATAATATAAAAAAAATCTTAAAATCTTTACCTAAAGAAACACTCTGACCTCAGTTTATAATATATATATATATATATATATATATATATATATATATATATATATATATATATATATATATATATATATCAGTGGCAGGCGGTCAGGTCCAGCAAATCCTTCTCTGCTGGTCTAAACACTATCAGAAGCGCTGACCTACATTTACAACCTAAATTCTAATATTTATTCCAGGAAATTGTATTAATTTATTTCCAACAATTTCTTCTCTTCGCTGCACTGCTTCCAGTACATGTATGTGGATGTCAGATTATTTGTCCAATCAGATTTCAGCCTCTATGTGCTGTCATGTCAATCTAATCTGCCCAGAGCCTTCAGAGTCAGTACTGCAGGCCTTTTTACTATTGTCTTCTTAAGAAAAAGCTCAATTTCTTTAAATAATCAGATTTCAGATTCGCCTCGCAGGGCAGCTCGCTGGCCCAGAAAGCATTTTTCCGTCCTCTTATTTGTTGGTCAGAGGGAAACTGTGTGTAGCTCTGCACACATTAATACATCTGAGTTTGACTTTTTATGCATACGGAGAAAGAGAAATTAATTTGGTCTTGGACATACTTAACAATACATTTTGAAGAAAAGCTAGACATGGTGAGGAGGTCGTCCAACCCTGAAGCTAGCTAGCGTGTCTCAGCCTGGGAAGGGTTTGTTCTCCACTTCCAGACCACTGAATACGAACGGTACCACTGGATTACAGCCTCTGGGGGGCGCTGCACATTATGAGTCTGCATCTCTGATGAGTAGGCTGGATTTTATTTGCATTTGAATGTTTTTGTCATGTTATTAGACAAATATTGATTCTGAACTGCTCCAGATGTTGTAGGTGCACAGTTGTGGTTGTAGTGTAGAGGTTTGGAGTCTTAACTGGGTTTCTTGCTTTAGTTAAATGGTTTTCACCCTCTATATGTATCTCTCTCTCTCTCTCTCTCTCTCTCTCTCTTTCTGTAATGCCACACGTTGTTATATTGCGTTCTTGTACAGTATTGATGGTTTCTATAATTGCGACGTGATAATAGTGGTATTAAGAGTTGGAGTTAAGTTCCCACTGAAGACCCAGGTACCAAATGCATAGCCTGCCACTGATATATATATATATATATATATATATATATATATATATATATATATATATATATATATATATATATAATAATTTTATATAGAATAAGTCAGTTTGACTAGGCTTTATAATTTGTTTATCAAAAAAAATGTTTGTTCACCAACAGTGTATCAGAAAACCATAAAGTGGTATTGTACTGTTTATTATTTATGTATTTATTTATTTAAATGGTGTTGTTGTTGTTGTTGTTGTTGTTTTAATTAGCATTTTTGATTTTGATACTTTTATCTTAATTATAGATCGTCTTTTAATTCTGGTTAGACAAGATAAACCAGAGACAAAATTCTTACACTAACAAACAACAGCTTTCACTGCCACACATATTGAAATGTCCGACTTAAAATAAAAAAGGAAGTGTTTTAATTGGACCTATTTTGGTTTTTCATTTGGTAATTGTGATTTTATTATTAGAAAAAAAGACACAGAAGAATTTCAGTAAATAAATATTGACCCCTATTGTACATGCCTTATCACTTAATCCTAATCCAGGCCTTAATAGAAATCTGGATCATTTCTGTATAAATCTGTGAGATTGTTAAACCTTGGATTTGTGTTGAGACATATATCGTGGAGGTCATTGTAAATATCATTTGTGCCTTTTTCTGCTTTTAGCTCTTTATAGAGCAGGGTTTGTTGGATTCGTTTTTATTTTTTGGAGGTATTCTAAGCATTGTAAAGTCGGTCATCCTGCCAAATCTGCACATTATAAACATAACGAACATGATTTTCCGATTCGATTTGTGATTGTTACTTTACTGCAATGTTTGTATTTCTATTTCTGTGTGGACATTTTTATAAATCTTGTCATTGAGCAAAAATGCATTTCATGATGAAAACAAAAATGCCTCCTGTCATTATTTCTTCATTATCACCAAAAACACTGATTATTTCCCCATAATAGCACATCCAGAAGCATGTTTATGCTGCAGTGTTCACATAATAAATGACATGAGTTTTTTTTTTTATGCATTTAAAAAAAATTATTAAGCTACAATATGATGTAAATGCAGCAAATGCTATTGAACTTAAATAAAAAACTTCTGACCAATCAGATTTAAGAATTGAACATCGCTGCGGTATATTCCAGGAAAGCTGAATATTTAATACCTATTTTAAGCCAGCAGGGGGCACAAATTATTTTTACACTTGGGTAAAAAGACAGTAATAATATGAAAAAAGATCGTTTGAACCGTAAATACGGCAAATTTGTGAATGTTTACACAAATACAAAAATGTGTACTCATGGTCAAATGCTAGACGTTTTATTGATCCACAGGAAATCTCCATGTTTATATGAACAAAATGGTAATTTTCCCGCCCTGTGAGAAGATCTGTTCGTACACAAAAACTGATCATGTCGTTTTTTTTTAAGTTATTTTACGGATTTCGTAGGCCATAGAAAAGCAGGATAAACGGAACAAAACTGGGAATTAAAAGAAATCAAGGGGGAATTCGGTTCTGTTCTATTTTTGGATTGAAGGGTTTAATTGCTGTGCTGTTAAATTTGAGCTGCTGTTATATTCTCTCTTTATGATTCTCTCTTTCTTGCTCCATCTCTCTCTCGTTCTCTCTTTCTCTCACACACACTTTCGGTATATTTCAATTTTTTTCTATCTGAAGTGAGGCCTGTGTTTTTTCCATTCAGCACTCTCTCTGTCTCTCTTTCTATTTGTTTATTGCTGTTTCACTTTTCTGCTCGTTCTCTTCTCTCTATCCGTTTCTGTTTGTTCCTCCTTATTTTGTGTCTTTTTTATTCTGCCTGTCTCCTACTTTCTATTTGTAATTCACTCTATTACACTGTCTTTTTCTCTCTCTCTCTCTCTCTCTCTACTCTTTCTGCCTCTTTCTGTCCACACTGACACTGTGTGTGTGTTTAGGTTTGGTACGTGCGGGTTCAGTTTCAATAAGGTTAGGGGGAAGAAATGCAAATCCTAAAATTGGTTTTATTAATGCAGAGTTTATTATTATAAAAATGTGTAAACATCAACAGTTTACATTTTTACAACAATCAATAAAACTGGCACAAATACAATTTTAAACATTTGTTAGATCAAAATAGGTAATGTGGGTAATACTGAGTGTGTGTGTGTGTGTGTGTGTGTGTGTGTGTGTGTTTGTGTTTGATTTCTAAAGATATGTTCTACTTTACTCTTCTACTTATTTCCGAATACTTTAACAAATATCTCCAATCCTTCATTCATTTACCCATTCGATAAGTCAGCATTTTCTCCTTTTAAGAGAAAAATGTCGTAAAAATGCAGGAAGCGGCAGAAGTTTCACGTCTACGCAACACAAAGAATCTGAGTTTTACACTACAAACCGTATTTCTGGTCGCCACAATGACACTGTGCTAACTCTAGTTTCTTTTTCATACCTCTGCCATTGTTGTGTATGTTCTTAATAAAAATAATAATAATAATAATAATAATAATAATAATAATAACTTGCACTTGATACGTTAGTGAGGGAACTTTTTAAGGGAAGAGGGAAGATTTTTAACGATGTTGCACTCGGTGCACGTGTTTGGTATGTACCGTTACACCCCTGATTTATGACTAGAAATATACATTTTGTTATAAATATTGCAAAAGAAATAAATATCTACTGATTAAAAACAAGCGTACACAAAATCAACCCCAATCGTCCCCAAGGACTCCCTATACCCCCCCTCCCTCCCTCTTCGTCACTCCTCGGCTCTTTCCGTACACACTCGGCTCTTTCCGTACACACTCGGCTCTTTCCGTACACACTCGGCGCTCTGCCTCTCGGTCCTCACACTCGGCGCTCTGCCTCTCGGTCCTCACACGGCGGCGGCTGCCCCTGTGGAAACGGCGACTATAATACGGCGCTGTAATAAAAATTAAATATTAAAAAGGAGAAAATGAAGCGATAAAATGGTCGCCACGGTGCTTCTGGAGGACGGACCTAATTCCACAGAGCTCTAAAATGACACAGGCTGGAGAGAGTCCCACACCGCCGGAGCTCCAGCACCTCACCCGGCGGAGCGCATCGGAATGAAGCCGGCTACCGCAGTCAGTGTGAGTATTCACCGTGGTAAAGATTTACAGGGTCCCCTCAGGAACATCTTCACATTCAGGGAGTTTTGACTGAAGAGAAATAGACGAGTGAAGTCCAGTTAGCGCGGTGGCTACAAACTTTGTGTGTGTGGTAGAATATTAGCGCTTTCTTCCCAACACAGGACAGGTACAGCACACCAGACGCTGTCGCATTCCCTGACCTGGAACCGGACTCAGTTAGTGCTGGATTTTACACATTTTTCTTCAGTATTTTGTTTTAATTTTATGACATTTACAGACACAGTGTTTGGTCAGGGATCAGACTCTGACCCTTATTAACACACAAAGCCGATTACGGCTCACGAGCACGCGCAGGTCTTTTTTTTCTCTCTCTCTCTCGCCCCACGCGCTGCGTTGCCAATAGCGACAAGACCGCAGTGTGGAAGTGAATCCCCCTCGCGCGCACGCGCACGCACGTGCCCGTCATTTTCAAATATATATATAAATAAAATAAAAAGATGAACGGTCAAATTGTTTCATTTTGTTCCTCACGAGACTAAACGAAATGAGCAGATGATGCAGAAGATGAAGGTGATGCAGGCGAATCAGATGAAGCAGGTGATGCAGGGGAAACAGGTGATGCAGATGAATGTGAAGCAGGTGATGCAGATGAAGCAGGTGGAGCAGTTGACCTTGAAAGATTTTTATCTCTTGCACCAAACGTTTTATCAAAGTATTGTTAGAGTTACATCAAAAGGATGTTGATGTAGTTAATGCAGTTAAAACGGGTAATGCAGTTAATGCAGATGAGGAGGGTGATGCAGATGCAGCAGGTGATGCATTTGAAGCAGGTGATGCAGGTGATGCAGACAAAGCAGGTGATGCAGATGATGCATTTGAAGCAGGTAATGCAGACGAAGCAGGTGATGCAGTTGAAACAGGTGATGCAGACGAAGCAGGTGATGCAGTTGAAACAGGTGATGCAGATGAAGCAGGTGATGCAGATGAAGCAGGTGATGCAGATGAAGCAGCAAAATCAGGTGATGGGGATGATGGAAGTTAATCCAGTTGAGAGAGAGAGAGAGGGGTTTAGGGCAGTGTCCAAAATACAAGTTGCAGTAAATTCACGGCTGCTGTGTTCTTTTACCCTACAAATTAGTGCACTAGTGTAAGATTTTGGACAAACCGGCTTCCAACTCAGGAGCAGATGGTCACTGCGCAAAAAATCTATCTATCTATCTATCTATCTATCTATCTATCTATCTATCTATCTATCTATCTATCTATCTATCTATCTATCTATCTATCTATCTATCTATCTGACTGTCTGTTTTTATCTATCTATCTATCTATCTATCTATCTATCTATCTATCTATCTATCTATCTATCTATCTATCTATCTATCTATCTATCTGACTGTTTGTTTTTATCTATCTATCTATCTATCTATCTATCTATCTATCTATCTATCTATCTATCTATCTATCTATCTATCTATCTATCTATCAGGCATCTATCTATCTGTCTATCTATCTATCTATCTATCTATCTATCTATCTATCTATCTATCTATCTATCTATCTATCTATCTATATCTATCTATCTATCTATCAGGCATCTATCTGACTGTTTGTTTTATCTATCTATCTATCTATCTATCTATCTATCTATCTATCTATCTATCTATCTATCTATCTATCTATCTATCTGACTGGTTGTTTTATCTATCTATCTATCTATCTATCTATCTATCTATCTATCTATCTATCTATCTATCTATCTATCTATCTATCTATCTATCTGACTTTGTTTTATCTATCTATCTATCTATCTATCTATCTATCTACTCTGTCTGTCTGTCTGTCTATCTATCTATCTATCTATCTATCTATCTATCTATCTATCTATCTATCTATCTATCTATCTATCTACTCTGTCTGTCTGTATGTCTGTCTGTCTATCTATCTATCAGGCATCTATCTATCTGACTGTTTGTTTTATCTATCTATCTATCTATCTATCTATCTATATCTATCTATCTATCTATCTATCTATCTATCTATCTGACTTTGTTTTATCTATCTATCTATCTATCTTATCTATCTATCTATCTATCTATCTATCTATCTATCTATCTACTCTGTCTGTCTGTCTGTCTGTCTGTCTATCTATCTATCTACTCTGTCTATCTATCTATCTATCTATCTATCTATCTATCTATCTATCTATCTATCTATCTATCTATCTATCTACTCTGTCTATCTATCTATCTATCTATCTATCTATCTATCTATCTATCTATCTATCTATCTATCTATCTACTCTGTCTGTCTGTCTGTCTGTCTG
This sequence comes from Silurus meridionalis, assembly GCF_014805685.1. Classification (NCBI taxonomy): domain Eukaryota; kingdom Metazoa; phylum Chordata; class Actinopteri; order Siluriformes; family Siluridae; genus Silurus; species Silurus meridionalis. The sequence continues at coordinate 18,676,454 of NC_060907.1, forward strand.
TCTGTCTATCTATCTATCTATCTATCTATCTATCTACTCTGTCTATCTATCTATCTATCTATCTATCTATCTATCTATCTATCTATCTATCTACTCTGTCTGTCTGTCTGTCTGTCTGTCTGTCTGTCTACTCTGTCTATCTATCTATCTATCTATCTATCTATCTATCTATCTATCTATCTATCTATCTATCTATCTATCTACTCTGTCTGTCTGTATGTCTGTCTGTCTATCTATCTATCAGGCATCTATCTATCTGACTGTTTGTTTTATCTATCTATCTATCTATCTATCTATCTATATCTATCTATCTATCTATCTATCTATCTATCTATCTGACTTTGTTTTATCTATCTATCTATCTATCTTATCTATCTATCTATCTATCTATCTATCTATCTATCTATCTACTCTGTCTGTCTGTCTGTCTGTCTGTCTATCTATCTATCTACTCTGTCTATCTATCTATCTATCTATCTATCTATCTATCTATCTATCTATCTATCTATCTATCTATCTATCTACTCTGTCTATCTATCTATCTATCTATCTATCTATCTATCTATCTATCTATCTATCTATCTATCTATCTACTCTGTCTGTCTGTCTGTCTGTCTGTCTGTCTATCTATCTATCTATCTATCTATCTATCTACTCTGTCTATCTATCTATCTATCTATCTATCTATCTATCTATCTATCTATCTATCTACTCTGTCTGTCTGTCTGTCTGTCTGTCTGTCTGTCTACTCTGTCTATCTATCTATCTATCTATCTATCTATCTATCTATCTATCTATCTATCTATCTATCTATCTATCTATTTACTCTGTCTGCCTGTCTGTCTGTTTTGATGGTTCAGGTTATTATGGCAGTTATAAAATGCAGATAAACTCCCAGACAATTATTTGTAGTGGATTTGATTTGATTTGTTATTTCTGTTCATTGCTCACACATCAGTATAAGACGGTTTGTGAGTTATGTTATAGGTTGTGGGTTTGTTATGTATGATTCATTAAGAAAATAAAAACACGTGTGTGTTTCTTGCTACACTTCAGACAGAATAAACATTTAGAATGAATGATAAAAATCTCATTTTCTGCTGATGTGTGATTTAAAAAAACACTACTATAATATCTTGTTTGAATGAATTAAATAATAAATCGTGTTTAATATTGGTGTGTCTGTTCTTTTTTTTTTGTCCTTATCACACATGTGCATGTTTTCTTCTATCAGACAAGAAGCTGAGAGAAATGTATGTAAGAGAGTGAAGTGAATTCTGTGTCCAACGGCTCTATTATCCTCAAACACGTAGTTTCCATTAGACAGTTTTCCATCAAATACTTGGCAATATCTCTGTTTGCTTTTAGACAGGCCCATCCTGTCTCCTGGTGGTGTGTGTGTGTGTGTGTGTGTGTGTGTGTGTGTGTGTGTGTGTGTGTGTGTGTGTGTCTATAAACACATGTAAGTCATTTATTTTTATATATCAATGAATGACACTCATCTCCCACTCTGTGAGATCTATCTATCTATCCATCTATCTGAATGGATGAAACAGTTGTTTGAAAACTCACTGATATATGCAGTTAATCTGTCATTTATTAAATTTTGTTTTAAACTATATTTTAAAAGAGTTATTAGTCACCATGTGTATAATGTGTTTACAGTTTTTTCTCAGTTGCTTTGGTGTGTTTCTCAGATATAAGATTTTCAAAACTACTTATTTAACCTCCACATCATTTAGTCACTTGTGCACATCATAAAAACATTTCTTGTTGCTTTGAATCAAATTGCAAATACTTTTGTACATTCTTTAAATTGATTGTGTACAAGTGTCTGCTGTTTCCTACATTATCAGTTGTTTATATCATGTTGATCAAAATATATTATACTGGTTTCACCTAAATAGTCTTAACCTCCAAAACAAGGATCAGTTCATTGCGCAAGTCAAACGGTTAAACCAGTTGTCATCATCTGTCAAGCTTAAATTTATATTAAACTTTTTTTTGTAAATGTGCCTTGGATTGATGAATTGTGCAGATGAATCTTGAATTTCACTAATGAAGGCAAGTGTATGGCATCAGATCAATAATCAACTAGATTTCTGAAACAGTTCAAAGGTGAATCTCGTGAACTTTCAAATGGCAACAGATTTACATTTCCTGAAAATGGATGAACAACCAGGAAACACTATTACAGTACAGTAAAAAGTGTGAATCCTGTCAGGTCTTTTCCAATCAATATAAATCAAATATGCATTTAAATAAAATAATTTATGCTGCTGAAATTCATAGCTGCCAAACAGAAGGAAGTACAATTTTGTGTATTTTCAATCACTGTAATTTAAACCATAGTTTATATCAAGAAATACTGCAACTGTGCGCCGTCATACTGACAACACGACTAAACATTTTGATGATCGCGTTCGTAAACAATGACAAAAGGACTTTTCATTCTGATGAGAATGTCATGTTCATTGACACAAATACTTAATTTCGAGAGATGAACTAAGGATTTTGAGCAAAGTACAGGATTTTGCAAGAAATCCAATGTATTGTGCTACTTGTACAAATTGTATACACTTACTGGTTTGCAAATATTAAGGATGATTTGAGAAACGCTACAAAGAAAAACTAATAATAATAATATCCAGCCACCATTAAATCAAATGAGCCATACATAAGGCAGTACTAGCTGTTAGTCTTTAATGTTCATTGTTCTTGCAGCTAGCTTCGTGATTCACATCCGAGTCATACATTGTCACCTCTAATGAATCTGTAATGTTTTGGAAGTAAAGCCAAAGTAAAGACAATGTAGAACAGTGGTTCCCAGTCCTAGTCCTGACTAATCCCTAACCTTCACTACTACCACTACCACTGACCTTTCAAAATACTTGTTCATTGCAATATGAGTTGTTTTAAGATGGACAGAGACCTTCCGAGCTAGCAACTTTGCTTCCAACACACTTGGCTCTAATACCCAGTTTTTTTAAGACCTTGCTTCAGGTGTGTAGGATTAGGGCTGAAAACAAGATCTGCAAGACCTTAAGTATTTTTGAGCAAGGGCTAAGATCTATAAGACTGCAATTGAAAACCGCTCTTGATGATTGCTTCCTTGTTTAACCTTCATGTATCCTGTGGTTCTCTCAGTCCTAGTCTTTCTATCTGGAACGTTTTGGCACCATGTTCTACGGCTCCTCTTCAGCCAGCATGTCACTGCCCTCAAAGAGTCGCCTGAAGCGCCAGAGCCGCACCATCACACAGGTCCTGTACCGAACTCTGAGCTATCGGGACCGTCGCTCAGTCACCGACCTGCCCGAGCAAGTGCGGGATGATCCGGCAGAGCTATCCACACAGACCTCAGCTCCAGGTGTGCTCAAGATCTTCGGGGACGAAATCAGCGCTGGGGCTAACTACAAGAGTGTTTTGGCCACTCCGCGTTCCAGTGCGCAAGAACTTATTAAGGAGGCACTGGAGCGCTACTCTCTAAACAAAGGTTCAGCCAGCAGCTTTGTGCTCTGCGATGTGATCGGGAGGTTCGAGGGTGCCGAGCGGCACTGGAGGACAGAGTGCTTGCGGGCTCTGGGCAGCAACGAGAAGCCTCTCCTCCTGCAGGAGCTGTGGAAGCCAAGGGAAGGATTCGCGAGGCGCTTTGAGCTCAGGCGCAGGGCCGAAGTGGAGGAGCTGGCAGCTAAAGAGAAAGACACGGTAACTGCAGGTAACTGATATGTGTTAACAATATTAAAGCGCAGAGCATCTACAGGGCATTTTGCAAGAACAATCCAACAAATATTTCACTGCTTAAAAAGTTTCTAACTGCTATCTTCCTATTATATCCTGCAATTGGTGGGCTTTAGAGAAGCATTTAGCTCTTACTGTGAGATTATAATCCGCAATTTGGTGGCTGTCTTTGGTTGCAGTGGGGAAAAAAGTGTGAATGTGCCTATCTACCAGCATTAAAGCTCCTTGATTGAGCAGAGTCCATTGTACTTAATATTGTGTGAGACACCTATAAGGTGGTATCAAAAAGTTTTCAGACTAGTGTGACAAAGTTCCAGTCGCTTTCTACGAATGTCCTTCCTCAAACGCTTAAAAACCCAGTAGTATAACTCACTATTGACAGTCTGGCCCCTTGGGATGAATTATCAATGCACAATGCCGTGAATGTCGAAAAAGATGATGCGCATGCGCTTAGTCAAGCTGCGGACCTGCCTCGTCTTTTTTGGTCGTGGACAAAATTTGCTCTTGCACATAGAACACTATTGCTTTGTCTCAGGGTCGTACCCATACACCCAAGTTCGTCACCGGTAATGATCCTCGTCATGGCATTGTGACAGAATTCTTGGCAGTCTTTGACGCAGTGTTCCTTTTGCTACTGGGACAGCAGCCTGGGGACGAACTTAGTAGCCGACAATCATCATGCACAAGTTGCTAAATGGTTTTGACATTTTCGTTGGGTTAACTAGTTCAAGGTCTTTCTGATATCTCGTTGTGTTCCGGTGATGTTCTTCCACTCTTGAAGCTTGAAACTACTCATTGCAGCATCACCATAAACTTTCCAAATCATATCAAATGTCTCTGTGGCAGATTTGCCCAGTTGCATGCAGTATTTCACGTTTCCTCTTTGTTTTAACTTGCTATCCATGATGGTGGACGATGTCTTTTAGCACACTGACTTATGAAGGTCGGTGCTCCCTGTGAGGGTGCGTTCAGCCTTGTGCTGCCATCTGTTGGCATGTTTCAAAACTAGTCTCGACACTTTTTGATACCACCTTATATAAGACTATTTCTTCTTTATTCCGAATGAAGTTCACTGAATAGTGAAGGCGCAGAATATTAAAAGGCCAGATTGTTTCCTGTTGCTTATTTATATAGATGACGCAAACAAGTGTCATGGCCAAGGTGGCGCTTACGACTAAACTTTTTCCATGTATATTTTTTTACTCTTGCATGACTCAAGTGTTCGCACCTCCAATCTTTTGCACCATCCTTTTGTGCTTTATGCTCCAAGTCAAGAACGTAAAGATGGATCTGATATAATATAATCAAGTAAACATCAATTACATTGCAAGGATTAAATATCGCACAATCCTAATGCGATAAAGGATTCCAGTTTTTAAGCTTTCCATATGTGATATTACGAGATTCCTTTTATGTTTGCCAATATAACAGACACTTACTATATAAGTCATTCAACCACCAATTTAAGTTGATAATCATGTGATTACTTAACTGGCGTTTTGTCCCCCTTTTTTATTTTACTATTGTTTTTGCTCAAGGTGTCAAGGAACTATCGAAATTATCTATATGGTTTTTGCCCTCTCCTCTATCCGTTTATTCCTCTCCTTCCCCCCTCTCTCTCTCTCTCTCTCTCTCTGTCTTTGTCTGTCTCCTCAGCTGTATTGTCTGCCTCAGCATTCATTAAAGACAACGGCGAATCTCCAGAGACTCGTTTGCACTCGGGCAGGAAGAAAAGAAGCAGCGTAGCCCTCAGTCTTCATTTCCCTGCACTCCTGCCACCACATGCACCAGGCAGATACCCACATACCCCGATAACTAATGCTTCACCGTTATTGTAGTAATAATAATAAAAAAATTATATAATTTTAATAATAATAATATGATACCAATTAAGAGTTATTTTTAAAATATTCAATGTTTTTATCCCGATGAAGAATTCAAATATTCAGAGAAGGCCCAAATGAATAATTCACTATTTTCATACCGAAATTTTAAAATAAGCAGTTTTGTATTTCTCGCTCCCGTCTCTTCTTTCATTGTTTGCCATAGCGCTAAATTAGGAATTTATCAAGGTGTTCATTGAGCCAAAACACAAAGCGGAGGTCAGAATCAATATCCGCAAAATTACTCAAGATAATTTATCCTCGGCTTTTTCTCCAGGCATATATGCGGACGAAAGACTGTGGCTAGGCTGCTGAACTGATAAAAGTAGAATTACGCATGAGCAACCAGACGAGCTGCGTGTAACCGGACGCTGTCAGACTCGTAACCCCTTGTTTGGTGCTACAAAGAACACAGGTTCATTCAAAAATGTTCCAGAATGTTATGTGGTTTAGCGAAGATGAGCAGGCAGAGAGATTACATTTGCCGATACTAATCATAATCCGCATTACACCCTCTCACACACACACACACACACACACACACACACACACACACACACACACACACACATTGTGTAACAGAAGCCAGGTGGCAGGGATGCACAGTGCTGAACTATTTAACAACACATACACTGACACCACGTCTCATCAATAACATATGAACTGCAATTATATGGGGCCCAGCGCTGTTAAAGTCTCAATTCCTATTGGTTGATTGCTTTTTACATTAAATAATACAGGTACACATTTAAGGCTAACAATTTAATTAAACATTTTTATTTTTACTTGAAAAATAATAATTGAAATAGAATGGTTTTCTTTAATAAGTCTCCAGTTTCACTTTCTGTTTCAATATAAGTGAAAACCATATATCAATTCTATAGCAAGCAGAAGAGTCTTGCACCTCACCCAGTTGACTTTCCGTCCTCGGACAAGCAGCAACGCAAGGAAATCTGTCCTGGATGGACTTTGTCACAGTATCAAAAGTTAAGACTGCCAGAGGACATTGTGCCAAATTGAGGACCTTGGTTCACATGCCAGTAGAGGCTTTATGAAATCGCTGAGTGTCACATTTAGAGGCAGAACACATGCACTTCAGCATTTTTTTCCCCTAGAGCTATTCATTAATTATTATCTGTAGCAAAAACAAAGGCAGCCAAGTTCACAGAAGGAAATTCTATAATCAGGAAAACGAGGTCAGATAGGTTCACAAACGATGAAACAGGAACTAATGAGAGGAAACAAGGTTGGTGTAAAGATATGAACACTAACCACAAACGAGGGTAGGAACAGGGCTGAAACAAAAAGGGAGTCCCTCAATCACTCCCCTGAAGGACACTTGGAAAAGTTTGCATTTTGTACCCGGGAATTAGCATCATGTCTTTGACTTGTTTCTCTAGACTCAAAGTCTGTAGCTTATGTGTCAGTGGCAATCATTAAGATCTTACAGGACAACTTCATGATTTTAGACATGGTGACTGAAGGCGAGGCACCAAGAAATCTCAGGCGAAAATTAACCTAGAGACTTCTGTAAATACCAACGTGCAAATAACTCCTGCTTATTAAGTGCATAAGTCAATGAGTTCATGTGTTTTTTTGTATTGTTCGATTAATGGTATTCTACTTTGCTGTGTTGTGCACCTGCCTCCAGGAGCTCACACACACTCCCCTGTCTTAACATCTACCCTGACTAGGGGTGCACATGCTAAATGTCAACGGAGTTCCCCCCGGGGCTGGCGTGTGGTTCTGCCCAGCACTGCAAATCTTAAAGGTGGGGAATGTGCTCAGGTACGGCGTCAACCACTAGCCCTGCCTGCCAAGCCCTTCCTGCCTGATACCTCCACTGCATACTCCACCTTCACATTCCACCGCAACCATAAAAATGTCACGATTGCAGTTGTCATTGCGATCATTAAACTCATGCCATAGAAAAAGCTTAAAATCTACATGAAAATGAGTGTTCAACCATGTGTTCACTGAGCATCAAAAAGTCAAAAAGTTCTAGAGTCCTACAAAGCAAGATTATGTGATTCTTCCTCAAACTGTTAGCACAAAGTTGGAGGCACTTTCAGTTGATAAGCACTCATACATGTGGATATGTCTGCCAAGCATGCTGAGATTCGAGCAAAAACTGTGGTGTCTGTTGGAGGGAAGAAGAAGATTTGATTGTTATCAGCATGGCAGTGGGGAAAAAACCCATGTCAGAATATGACATCACCAAGAGAGTGGGTATAGAACGGAGAAATGGAGAAGAACAAGTTATGAGCCTTGTGGGATGCCAGTGGAGAGTCTATGTGGGGCAGATGTGGACCCCCTTTATGTAACCTTCTGAGGGTTGACAAGAGAGTCTTATGGTTGACCATGTCAAATGCTGCTGACAGGTCTAGGTGGATGAGGGAGGACAAATGACAGCTTGGCTGATCTTGCAGCGTGAAGTTTAGTTAGTTTAGAAGCATAGTTAAAGGGATTGGACCAAGAGGGCAGGTGGTGGGATTGCAGCACCTCTTCTTCTGCTATGGTTAAGAAATTTGAAGAAATAGGGGATACCTGGCTGTGTAGTGTAGGCATAGTTGGTAAGGAAGTGAAGGACTGACCGATTTCCTCAATCTTCTTATTGTAGAAGGAGGTAAAGTCTTCTGCAGTCAGGCAGGTGGAGCAGGAGGGTTGAGTAGAAGAGAAGATGCTGTGCAGAGACCTCAAGCTTTTCCTTATAGAAAGCCAGTCTTAGCAGAAGTCTCATCTGTAGAGAATTTGGTCAGGAGTGCACGGTAAGAGGCGAGGTCTGCATAGGTTGTAATATTTTTCCACTTTCTCCACTGATCTAAGTTCTTGGCGATAGCTGTGCAACAATTCTGACACCCAGGGGGCAGGACAAGAGGTCTACTTGGGTTTAGTAGTCAGGGAGCAGAAAAAGTCCATGGTTGAAAAAAGAGAGGGAAGTGTCAGTAGCAGAGTCCTAAAGTAGAGAGAAAAACGAGTCAGGGTCAGGAAGAAATGAAAGAGTACAGGAAGCTGTAAAGGAAGGAGAGATGAAGTGGAGGTTTTTAGGTAGGATAGGGAGAGTGATTGTAAAGGAAACCAGATGATAATCAAAAATTTGAAGTGGGGTAGCAGTTAAATGTCAAGGAGAAGAAATTTGGAAGAGTCAGAAGGCAAGATGAATGAAGTTTGTCAGATGGGAGGTTGAAGTCACCAAGAACTGTCAGAGGGGTGCTGTCAGAAGGAAAGATTACTGAGGCATTTGTCCATCTCTTCTACAAAGTCTCCAAGGGGTGGTAGATGATGATGATGAATAGATTGATTGGAGAGGTAACTTCACCTTACTAGAAGAGAATAGATTTAAAATAAAGTTAAAGCACACAAATTCTAACAGGTAATGGGAACACAATTTGGATTGGATATTCAAAAAGGAACAAACACTAATCTCATGCTCAGGTGTCCACAAATGTTTGTCAATATAGTGCACCTACAGCTAACTTACACACTCCATTTCAGAAAGGTTAATAACATCTGAGAATAATAATGACTCTTCCGCCTCCATGTCGTTCACCCACAAGAGTGTTCTCAGTCACCTTTAATTGCTGGTATCACACGATCACCTTCTAAATGCGAACTCAGAGAAAAAAACACAGTGTAAATATTTATCTGGTATATATCTCTTAATGAATATTTCATGGAGCTGTAACCATAATGCATCAAGACACACATTCAGTGCAGTGTTCTAGTGCTAGTCAATTCCGCATACAGGTTTTTAGAAAAAAGAAAAAAAAATATATATATATATATATATATATATATATATATATATATATATATATATATATATATAGGGATGGACAGGAATATGTACATCAGGATCAAGTCAGTCAAGATGAGATTCACTCATGGCACATTTTCCCTGTTCTCAAAAATATTCATTATCCACAGCCTTTTCACCAAGTCTACTCTATAGCTCTCATTCTGAACACACTCTGTATATGATCAGCAAGTTAGTCACGAATGGTTAAAATAAGACGGTAGTTTAATAACCGACTCTCTTTGTTAGATATAAACGCACAGGCGCGGAAACTACAGCGGAACCGCGCTAAAGGAACCATGACCCTGCAGCATGGCTCCGCGTTCTGCCGCAGCCTCAGCGAAACCAGTCTGAACCTGGTGGGCGTGACTGGGGAGGAACCGAAGCGCTACTCTACACTGCCCGGGTCAGGCCGAGCACACTCGGATGGACGCAGAGAGGGGGGCGGAGTCAAGCATTCCCTCTACCAATCACCACATTTGCTGCTCCTACAAGGTTTTAACCAACAAGTGAGTGATGAACTCTCAGCTAATCATAGCGATGAGTTAACATAGAAATTGTGCACATCAGTGTTCGCACCGCAGATGTAACTACAGACTTTTTTCCAATACTTAAGCTGGGGGCAGAGTTTGGTAAAGACTCATGAAGTATTTAGACCTCAAACTAATTTGTAAAAATTCAAGTTTAGGTTAAGATCGAACTGCAAACTAAGAAGTTGTGTATTTTGTTAGAAAAATTGGTTGGTGTTCCGAATCATTTATTTGTTATCAATCAACAGGACTGCCTGGTTTACCTGCTGAACAAAGAACAGCACACGGTGGGTCAGGAGACAGCAAGCACACGTCCAAACATCTGTCTGTCATCTCCGGACATTCTTCCACTCCACTGCCGCATACGCCGCCGCCGCTCTTCGTCCTCATCCTCCTCGTCCTCTTCCTCCTCCTCCTCTACTTCTGATCATCGGCTCTTACTGGAACCGGTCAGCCACGGCACCGTGCTGATCAACTTCACCCGTATCGAGCGCCCCACTTCGCTCCGTCATGGTGACCTGCTGTCATTTGGCTCCCATTACATCTTTCTATACAGAGACCCCCTGAGCGCCAAGCCACTACCAGGCCACACCCTGGCCCGCCTCCGTGCCCTCGGCGCTTTGAACGCAGAGGCGTGTCCGACGTGCGGCGCTGCCCCACGGGAGCAGGCAGGATTTCGACAAAGCTCAAAAAACGCAAAGGGCTCAAAGAAGAGGAAGTTGGCGCTGGAGTTCGAAAGAGCCCAAGAGGACGCCTTGGTGAACCGGGTTCTCACACTGATTGAGCCGAGCGGCGATGATCACAAGCTCACCCCGGCGTACCTGCTCTGCCTGTGCATCCAACACTCAGCGATTTCATTCCCGCCCGGAAGCTTTGGCAAACTGCTCCTCAAAATTTCCAAGAAGATCCAGAGCATCGCATGGGTCGGTTTTCTCTTTGACAAGCTGATAATGAATTTTCCATTCGTTTGGGCTATAAAAATGTACGATTTGGACCTGATCAACATTTCAAACTAAATATTACATTGGCTAAAGTGCTTCCTTTTGACCTAAAACTTGAATATATGCCAATTTATGTTTCTATGATACGATTACTTGTAAATTCAGCACAAATACAATGGCAGTATGAAATTTCACATCGTTGCCCCGGACTGCGCATTTTAAAATCAAATACAGGGTGATATTTTTTAACTAGGAGTTGGCGAACCTCGGACGTTGGCAATTGTTTGGAACCCGTGTGAGCTTGTTTCGAATTATAGGAATTGTAATAGTGTGAGTGCTGCACAAAGGGAATTTCAGCGTATTTACAAGCCTGAATAAAAAAAGTCCCACATAACAGAGAATATCGTGGCTGTTTGAGCTGCCTTCGTGAGGAGCTCTCCCACTCGTTTCACAACACGCATCACCGCTGTTTTGAGCTGTTTCTTCAAAATGACAAACCCATGTTGTAATCGCATGAGCAAACGAGAAACGATTAGGATGCTATTACTTTTTATTATCAATACCGGATTTAATTTTAATTACATTTTTTATTCCTCCTGTTGGGTTTCCTGGTTTTCTAGTAGTTAGGATGCGGCGCTCTCACCGCTGCGGCCCGGGTTCGATCCCCGGTCAGGAAACCGACCCCAGCCATTAAGGTTGCACAAGCCAGTGCAATCTTAGTGCCGGTCCCAAGCCCGGATAAATGGGGAGGGTTGCGTTAGGAAGGGCCATGCAGATGGAACATCTAGGAAGGAACTTGCAGATCATGAATACGGATGATCCGCTGTGGCGACCCCCTAATGGGAGAAGCCGAAAGAAAGTTGTCCATGGCGGACATTCCCTCAGTGTACCATATTTGAGCAGCAGGAGCACAACAGAATGTAATAGAAAATTCAGAAATTTCCAGAAAATAACAAGCATTAGCTTCTAATTCCCTATTAACATCGAAGTATATGGAGATAAATTAACGCACATATTGTTCGTCCTGAAGTTTATTGGTAGTTTGGTATTGCCTAATTCTGTAGGGTCCAAAAAATACAGATACCCATCCCTAGTCCTAACTGGTGATGATGCCAAAATTCCCTTTGTGCAGCACTCACCCTTTCATCATTCTTTACAGTGAACTGCTCCATGGGGTTCTAAACAAGCTTACACTGGTTCCAAACAATTGCCGATGCCCCAGGGTAGCCAACTTCTAGTTCAAAGATTTCCCCGTGCCACCCTGTATCATTTTATGGTCCTGTAAAAATCCACCAGAAACAATTACAATTACAAATACAATTCTAGTGTAGTTTAAAGCGCACCATTTTGGCCTGTTTTTCACTGTTTAATAAAACACAAAATTTATTAATTTTTTTTTAACAAATTTAACACTCGTGTTGATTTTGTGCTATTTTCACTTTTAATTGAACATTTTTGGTAAATATAAAATGTGTCCCAATCGAACTAAATGAACCACAAGAGAAAAAAAAGTTTGTTCAGCGGGGACAGATTCTCCTCTGTGAAGGTCAAGGAAGCGTCTTATTCGCCGTCTCGTCTTCGTTCCCCGTCGGCTTAACATTTACCTCAGCCGCCGGTCAGCATGTAGAGCGCACAAGGGAGGGTGTCATGTAATTTGGGATTCGACCGAAATGCCTGTGAAAGCATGCCAAGGCGTTTAACGACCGCTCCGAAACACCGCCCCCTCCCCACACACACACACACACACACACACACTGATTAATTATTAAAATCCAATTACAAAAGGTCAGTGTCATTCAGGCTGAATATTAAGCGAAGAGACAGGCAAATAAAACAGCGATGCAATGAGATTGCTCCAAGGTGTATTGTTCCTCCCACATGAAACTCAATTCACATTTTAATGGCACTAATTGTTGTGTGCGTGTGCGTGTGTGTGTGTGTTACAGGAGAAGACAAAGGAATTGGCACAGAAGCAAGCTCAGCAGTGGGTATCATATTCCACCTTGTAGCAGTGTTTATATAGGTGTGTGTGTGTGTGCGTGTGTGTATGCGTGTGTGTATGCGTGTGTGTATGCGTGTGTGTATGCGTGTGTATGCGTGTGTGTGTGTATGCGTGTGTGTGTATGCGTGTGTGTATGCGTGTGTGTGTATGCGTGTGTGTGTGTGTGTGTGTGTGTGTGTGCGTGTGTGTGTGTGTGTGTGTGTGTGTGTGTGTGTGTGTGCACTTTCACAGTTTTGTATTGCTATTTAAACTTCTAGTCCAGCATTGCCTAATTGTATTATTTGCTTCTTTTTTTTTTTCTCCCTGAAGCAATCATGTTTACTGTAAGTGTGTGTAAGTTTGTTTGTGTGTGTGTTTGGTACAGTCAGGATCCAGCCTCCCTCTCACTTCTTAGCATCTCAGACTTCGTGCCAGACCTTCAGGTCATTTTCTTTTGGATGGCGAACGCTATCGAGATCCTCTACTTCATCCAGCAGAAATCGCCTACGTACATGCAGAATATTGAAATGATGGACAGCAAAGGTACACACACACACACACACACACACACACACACACACACACAGTATATGATATAATCATACAGCACGTAAGATGACTTTCATCTGTCATTCAGCGCTCTCTAACAAATTAGAGAATCGATAAAAGCCGTGCAGCAGGGAAAAAAAGGTCACCCTCCTGCTGACTCCTGTTCTTCATTGTGACTTATTCGGAGCCTAAAGCTGGGTTGTGATGAAGCTCAATGCGTCACATTGGGCGACTCAGCATATTAAAAAGCATCGTTTCCCGCCTCCGATAATCAGTAACCCTTATTCAACTTATACATTGGTCACTCTGTCCATTTATACTCTGTTTTCCTCTCAGCTGGATCGAAGGAGTCGCTCCTGTCAGCGACGATATCAGCCAGCGAAGAGGTGATGAGCATTCTGGAGGAAGTGATCATGTACACGTTTCAGCAGTGCGTCTACTACATCACGAAGGTAAAAAATAAGGCTCCGGCATCGTCAACATTTTTACGTCATTCTAATGATATTCTTTTTAAAAGGAGAAACTCCTGACAATTCCGCATATCAAGGAAGTGAATAAATGAACGAAGGATGAAAGGAATGAATTCATTTATGAATAAATAATGAATAAATAAAAAACTATTTTGTGTGTTTCTTTAATGCAGACATTTGTTAAAGTATGCTGAAATAAGTGGAACAGTTAATTGGAACAAATATTTTAAATAATTTGATATTTAATGTAAACTATTTAATTTTTCTATTTATTTTTTGGATTTGATCCATTTAATTTGTGCCTATTTATTCATTTACTACATTTAATTAGTTATTATTATATTATATTTTTTAAATTAGTATTAATTAGAATTATTCTAATTTATTTTAATATAAATATTTTTTTAATTTTATACCAAGCAGGTATTATATTTAAAATTGGTTTAAAAAATTTTAACTGTTGATGTTGACAAATATTAATAATAAAAAACAACATCAATAAAATACGACAAACCAATTTTAGGTTTTGCATTTCTTACCCCTAACTGCCCCGAAATTGAACCGAATCGTTACTTAAAAACCGAGGTACATACAGAACCGTGAATTCTGTATAGTGTTACACCATAAGTACAAGGGCATGCTCCATTCACAAATGTTATACCCTGGATTTATTCTAGATGTCGTTGAAATACTAAATACCTTTGTGACTTTACAGATGTTTGCTTTTTTCCACATTTTTCCACATACTGCACTCTTTGCCTGATTTAGCACCATTGAGTTATTATTGCACCTGGTGGTCAATAAACAAGAACCTGAACAAGCATTAACTAAAGCCTGATGGGGCAGGGATCATGCTGCCCCATGCTCAGGTGGGAAGCAGCTTATTGGAATGTCAATGACACTGTTGACAAAATCATCCCACCACTTTGGGCTTGTTTAAAGATTTGTGCACCCACTAGAATAAATGTTATACGTTTTAACACACAAAGACAAAGAGGAAGTGCAGATGTTGTACAGAAAGTGCACTATGTATAGGACCAAATGTGAAATTTCACTAATTTTTTTCATCACTTATTTCTTCTCATCCTCCTTCATTTGTCTATGTATTGGGTCTATGCATATGGTGTCCCCAAAGCTGTTTGGATTTGTGAGTGTGTGTGTGTGTGTGTGTGTGTGTGTGTGTGTGTGTGTGTGTGTGTGTTGTGTTGTTTCTCTGTGTTATTTTTCTGCAGTCCTTGTACGTGGTGTTCCCAGCCTTGTTGGACTGCAGCCCGTTTAGAGGCGAGACGTCATCGGAGGCATGTCGGCGGGTTACGGGTGCACGGGCGTGTGCCTGCAGCTTGTGTGTCATGCCCGAGGCAGTACGTCGGGCTCTGTGTGTGTTTCAGACCACAGCTGAACTCATGCAGCAGTATCAAGTTCATGCCGAGATCCAGAGCCAAATGTTTGCCTACCTCTTCTTCTTCACCAATGCCTCGCTCTTCAATCTACTCATTGATAAAGGTGATGGATGGATGGATGGATGGATGGATGGATGGATGGATGGATGGATGGATGGATGGATGAATGGATGAATGAATGAATGAATGAATGAATAGATGATGGATTTACATTAACATTTATGGCTTTGGCAGATGCTTTTGTCCTGATTGACTTATCACAGTTGAACCAAGCTGCCACTCCAGACAAAGGTGGCAGCTTGGTGTGGCTGGGATCTGAACTGACAACCTTGAGATCCAAAGTCCAATGCCTTAAACACTTAACTTTGGATGGATGGATGGATGGATGGATGGATGGATGGATGGATGGATGGATGGGTGGTTAACTAGCTAGGTATTCTCTCTGTATGATTGTTAAACAGATGCCACCCTGGTTTGATGGATGGATGGATGGATGGATGGATGGATGGATGGATGGATGGATGGATGGATGGATAAATGGATGGATGGATGGATGGATGGATGGATGGATGGATGGATGGATGGATGGATGGATTGATAAATAGTCAGATATTCTGTCTATATGATTGTTAAACAGATGTCTCCCCAGTCTTATGAATGGATGGATGGATGAGATTGATAAATAAATGGATGGATGGATGGATGGATGGATGGATGGATAGATGGATAGCTAGCCAGATATTCAGTCTGTCGGATTGTAAAAAACATTACTTTTACCTCTGACTATTACACACTACTGACACTAGAGACTCCTTTTATTATGTAAATGACATCACAATGTCATTGATTGCCTTTTTTTTTTACTGCTTTTCTTCTTCATTTTTTATAATATATTAAAGTCTACACTCATTCAGGCTGCCTGCTCACTAACACACACTAATGTGCTTGCTAGGCCATATCTGCGCCATCATATGTCTTCATTAAGCATGTAGACAACATCTGCTCCCAGTGATAATAGAGAAAGAGAGGCGACGGAAGCAGTAGGGCAGGTAGCATGAAGGTGAAAGGGATGGACGGGATTAGAATGGGAAAGTGGACATACAGGAGAGAATGCAGACTGATAAACTGTGCTGGGGGTTTAGTATGACCTCTAGTGTCATGTGCTAGTAAACTACACAAACACGCACACATACACACACTGCCCGGGGATCCACGGTTCAGATGCGAATTCAGCAAAATTTTTCATTCGACCAAATTGAATACCATAGCAGAGATGATCAATGTGGCAGCTCTGCAATTTCAGAAACTGCTGAGGTCCTAAGACTTTTCACACACAATCGTCTCTGGAGTTTTGACAGAATGGTGCAAAAAACAAAAAACATCCAGCAAAAGAAAGGGCAAAATCATCTTGTTGATAACTTTAGAGCCGAAAAGGTAAGCAGGATGGATGGACTACACCAGTATAGGACCACCTCAAGTTCTACTTAAGAACTTTAATGGGCATGGACTTACGGAAACAGAAAACCACTTTTTAGTTTTCTAATAAAAAGTGTAAAAATTAACAGATACTTTTTCTGGTCTGGGATTTAGAGTGAAGAAGAGCCACATTAGGAGCTTGGTTGAGATGGACAAAACAATCCATGCATCAATTCATTCAAATAATTGATTATGGTTACAGTTTTGGCAGATATCCAGCAGAAATCCCTGATTCATACATTTTAGTCAGTCCCCACCAGTACTAGAACACAATTTTCATTGCAGCTAGCTGAAAGTGATGTGGTGTGGAAGACAATAACTATAAACAGGCAAGCAGTCACAACCGTACCCCCAATTAGCAAGATGAAGCAACTGTTGTTTATGTAGTAAGGGTCGCAACTGCAAGCAAAAGAGTCTGAGTTCTCTCAGTGATAGAAGGTCTGAGTCACAGAGACAGGTAATTATGTTTGGACTGACTGTTCTTTGGGGAAAAATAAATTGAGGAAGTCTCAGAGTGCTACAGAGCAAGAGAATTTTGCCGACTCGGTGGTCCTTCCTTTGAAGTGCTGTAAGGTCTGCAGTGTCTTGAACAGGGGTATCAAACTCACTTGATGTAATGAGCCACATTCCCACATTTAGGATTTATCTGATTTATTTAGCAAGGATTACATGGTTACAATTTCTTTTAAGGAATTAGAACATTTTCTGACCCTTTTCACTACAAAATCAGAGGGTCACAGGGTAATTGACCTCTTCTTAACACTAAAGCTTAGCTCTAAATTCCACCCCAAAATCCTAACTCATTTGATGCTGTACAACATGGAACAACAAAAAAAAAAATGTGAGGATCAAGATTAGGGTTACCTCCATCCCCCAAACCTTTGGTTTGATTTGGTCCAGATTGGAGGATCTAGATCATGTTTATCTTCATCCCACAATCACTTGGTTTGACTCTAACCAGGTTGTAGGATCATGATCAGGTTCACAGAGATCCCCTGAACCTTAGTTTCGTCGCTGACTGGGTTTTAGGATTTAGATCAGGTCCAACAACACCCTCTGGACCTTTTTCGTTTGACTGCACCCAGGTTGGAAGATCTAGATCAGGTTCACCGAGATCCCCTGAGCTTTTGGTTCATCGCTGCCTGGGTTGAAGGATTTAGTTTAGGTTCAGCTTCCCTCCCTGGACCTTTGGTTTAACTTTAACCAGGTTGGAGGATCTAGATCAGGTTCACCTCCATCCCTTAAACCTTTGGTCTGACTGGGTTGTAAGATTTACATCATGTTTAGCTCCTCCCCCAGAACTTTGGTTTGACTTTCTCCAGGTTAGAGGATCTAAATCAGGTTCACCTCCATCCTATGAACCTTTGTTTCATCGTGGACCAGGTAAAAGAATGTAGCAATATTTACATTTACCATGTGGCAATATTTAATTTGGACAAGGTTTCTAAATGTATTTGGTGGCCTGGATTCGAGCCTGTATCAGGTCAGTCCCTGCTGTATGTCTGCCATCCCTGTTCTAGAATCTTCTTTTATTTCCACCTTTTTTTCCTATAATGAATTCGTTGTTGATTTATACTCACTAGCACAGCTAGTGCAACAGCAACAGCTGCAAGACAGCTACAGTCAAATACAGTATTAATGGAGCCCTTTACAGAATAAGAAATATTGTTGTATAAATGGGTATATTTTAAGAGTAATATAACAATATTTAAGGACATTCAAGGACCTGCAAAACATTTGTGTTAATCAACCTCCCACATTAAATACTGCACATTGTGTCATGTGGAATTACATCACGCATTTCTTTTTTTTAAAAGATAGCTGGGTGGCATATGTTCCGTGAAAGGGCACTGTAAGGTTGCAGTTATTTTTCTATACGCCCATAATCCTCTTTGTGTTGTAACAGACAGGACGGTTAAATACTTATCTTAAACACACACTCACACACAGATGTTAAAAACGGATAACACAGCAGGATAAGGATTTATATTGTCATTTTAATAGGAGGTGTCAGGCACAACTGTGTATTTATTCAAAGCCAGGAACAAAAGGGAAAATGTGCTACTGTTTTTATATATATATATAATATATATATATATATGTGTGTGTGTGTGTGTGTGTGTGTGTGTGTGTGTGTGTGTGTAGGTCCAGTGAGGGGCTGGTTTCACCGCTCCCAAGCGTTGCAGATACAAGCATGTTTGCGTATGCTCCTCGACTGGGCCAAAGGAGCAGGACGGGCCCAGATTGCTCAGAGGTTTTTCGCCAGACTGTGCAGCATGGTCACCATCCTCATCACTCCCGCCTCGCAGCTCTCACAGGTTACACTTAAATCTGTGTGTCGTAGATGATGAAGTGTTGGCCTTGATGTGAAGTGCAGTGTTTAAAGACACTGCTTCAGCATTTCTGTCATTTCTCAACTCAAACCCTGTAGATAATGGGTTTTGGTGTAAATAATACACTGGTTATGCATAACACTATGACCACTGACAGTCAATAATTTAATTCAAGCCGGTGGTGACTGTGGCAAGGAAAAACTCCCTGAGATGGTATAAGGTAGAAACCTTGAGAGGAACCAGACTCAAGAGGAAACCCATCCTTATCTGGGTTGCATTGAATGTCCATTTATTACAGATAAACAATGTTGCAGGGTACAGTGATGGTGATCAGAAGAAAACTGTAGTCCTGAGTCAGTGTAGCAGACTTTTGACATTAACTACAGTCCAAATCCATCCTCAAAGCTCCCGTTCTTACTCCGTAATTTTATGGAACCACCCAAGGCATTGATGAGAAACCGTCCCCAGCTGCACATAATGGCCTTTAATCGAAGAGGACACCATCCAGAAGCAGGCCTAGACAAAGTGGTAAGATCCGAGGAGGGAAAAGGGACAGGAACAGTGGTCACTGGAACCTCAGGAGCATGTTTAGCTTGACCGGGAGAAAGAGAAAGAGAGAGAGAGAGAGAGAGAGAGAGAGAGAGAGAAAAGCGGGGTGACAGGAAGAGAAGGATAACACTGTCTATGTCTTCATCATGGCACGTGTTAGTGGGTGGGATATATTCGTCAGCAAGTGTACATTATTTCCTCAAAGTTAAAGTGTTAAGAGCCAGAAAAATGTGCAAGTGTAAGGATTAAAGTGAGTTTGACAAGTGAAAAATTGTGTTGGCTAAACGCGCATCTCCAAAACTGCAGCTCTTGTTGTTCCCTATTTGTAGTGGTCAGTATCTATCAAAAGTTGTCCAAGAAAGGAACAGCAGTGAGCCAACGACATGGTCATGGGCGGCCGAGGCTCATTGATGCACATGGGGATCGACGGCTGGCCTGTGTGATCCGATCCAACAGCTGAAATAGCTGAAGAAGTTAATGCTGGTTCTGATAGAAAGGTGCCAAATTCCACAGTGCATCGTAGTTTGTTACGTATTGAGCTGCATAGACACCGACCAGTCAGGGTGTCCATGCTGACCCCTAACCTCCGCTGAAAGCACCAACAATGGGCGTGTGAGCATTAGAACTGAGCCTGCCCTGATCTGATAAATCATGTTTTCTTTTACACCACATGGATGACCTTACCTGGGGAACAAATGGCACCCGGCAGAGGCAGTGTGATGCTTTGGGCTATGTTCTGCTGGGAAACCTTGGGTCCGGCCATCCATGTGGATTTTACTTTGACATGTACCACCTATCTACGCAGACCATGTACACTCTTTCATGGAGATGGTATTCCATCATGGCTGTGGCCTCTTTCAGCAGGATAATGAACCCTGCCACAATGCAAAAATGGATCAGGAATGGTTTGAGCAGCTCAATCCAGTCGAGCATCTGTGGGACGTGCTGGACATCAAGTCGGATCAATGGAGGCCCCACCTCGCAACTTACATGCTTACTTAAAGGATCTGTTGCTAACATCTTAGTGCCAGATACCACAGCACACCTTCAGGGGTCTAGTGGAGTCCATGCCTCAATAGGTCAGAGCTGTTTTGGTGGCAAAATTGGGGGCCAAAACAATATTAGGCAGGTGGTCATAATGTTATGCCTGATCAGTGTATATTTTAAATCCAGATGATGGACTATGTATTCTTGAGGCGTGTCTCTCTGTTGTAGTGTAGTAATAGTGTTGCTTTTTTTGCCATGTGAAGATGAGTTGGAAAGTTTTGCGGGCCGAACATCCGTGTCTGAAACCTGTCCAGCTTCACCGAATCCTTACACAATACCAACTGACCAGCGAAGTGGGTTCCGTTTCAATCTGGCAACCAAGCAGTGAAGACGAAGCCTACGTTTACAGAACTGGTGAGGGATTGTCCAGTGTGATCTTTGCTTCCATAAAAAACTGTTATCATAGCACATTATAACTGATTTTTTATTTTTTTTTTAAATGGCCACCCTAAAAGATTTAAACAGGATTTAAGGTGGCCAGGGTATAGTATTTTCTCTGAATTATGATAAATAATGTCTAACTGGTGTTATGTAATATTATACTATATATATATATGTGTGTGTGTGTGTGTGTGTGTGTGTGTGTGTGTGTGTGTGTGTGTGTGTGTGTGTGTGTGTGTGTGTGTGTGTGGTACAGTTGATCTGTTGGAGAGCTTTGATAACCACCCTCCCATCGTGCTACCCAGCGCTGGGTTTAAGGTGGACCTGGAGAGTGAGTGTGTCGACGACAGCATCTACAGACAGCTGCTTTACATCCGCCATTTTCTGTGGGGTCTCCGCACCAAGACCCATAGCAGCGCAGACAGACAGGACATTCAGGTGCGTTTACCTCACGTGTCTAGGTTCACGTTACCTGTTTCAATATCAAATTAAAAATCTTTTGATATGGTCAAGAGAATTTTCTTTGCATGCTGACATCCATTGGTGACTTTTTTTTATCACAGCTTAGAATTAATGTGTGTCTTTTCAAAACCTATACATAATATTACTATTGAAGTTACATGATGTTGCTGATGTTTATTTTCCAAATGTAATTCACCCTCAAATTGCATATGTATCTAAGGCTTAATTTCTACCTTTCCTTTTCATCCAGCAGATCATCATGAACACGAAAATGCGTCTCAGTATCGCAGTTCTTTATAATTCCGCTGTGATGAACTAAAAACAAGCAATGATTTGTTGCATAAATACTCATTTGTCCAAGTCGACTAGGTTCAGGTATGACGTTTACAGCTTCTGTGCACTTTTTTCTGTTAAAGTGGTAATATTGCTATTTATGACGGCGTTTTAGTGCCACGTAAAAACAAAACATGCAAAAGTCGAAGATTACGAGAATAAAGTCGAAATATTTTGAGAATTAAGTAAAACAAATACGAGGATAAACTTGAAATCAGTAAACACTGATGGAACCCTAATAAGTGATGAGGAAAAAGTTGGGTTCCTCTCAAGGTTTCTTCCTCATGAAGTCACAGGGAGTTTTTCCTCGCTCGTTAGGGATCAACTAAATTTATAGGGACAGATTTCTGACACTAAAATATACAGTATTGTTCAAAATAATAGCAGTACAATGTGACTAACCAGAATAATCCAGGTTTTTAGTATATTTTTTATTGCTACGTGGCAACGAGTTACCAGTTGGTGCAGTAGATTCTCAGAAAACAAACAAGACCCAGCATTCATGATATGCACGCTCTTAAGGCTGTGCAATTGGGCAATTAGTTGAAAGGGGTGTGTTCAAAAAAATAGCAGTGTATGCCGTTGACTGTACAAACTCAAAACTATTTTGTACAAACATTTTTGTTTCTAGGATTTAGCAATCCTGTGAATCACTAAACTAATATTTAGTTGTATGACCACAGTTTTTTAAAACTGCTTCACATCTGTGTGGCATGGAGTCAACCAACTTGTGGCACCTCTCAGCTGTTATTCCACTCCATGATTCTTTAACAACATTCCACAATTCATTTACATTTCTTGGTTTTGCTTCAGAAACAGCATTTTGATATCACCCCACAAGTTCTCGATTGGATTAAGGTCCGGGATTGGGCTGGCCACTCCATAACATTCATTTTGTTGGTTTGGAACCAAGACTTTGCTCGTTTACTAGTGTGTTGGGGGTCATTGTCTTGTTGCAACAACCATTTCAAGGGCATGTCCTCTTCAGCATAAGGCAGCATGACCTCTTCAAGTATTTTGACATATGCAAACTGATCCATGATCCCTGGTATGCGATAAATAGGCCCAACACCATAGTAGGAGAAACATGCCCATATCATGATGCTTGCACCACCATGCTTCACTGTGTTCACTGTGTACTGTGGCTTGAATTCAGAGTTTGGGGGTCGTCTCACAAACTGTCTGTGGCCCTTGGACCCAAAAAGAACAATTTTACTCTCATCAGTCCACAAAATGTTCCTCCATTTTTCTTTAGGCCAGTTGATGTGTTCTTTGGCAAATTGTAACCTCTTCTGCACATGCCTTTTTTTTAACAGAGGGACTTTTCGGGGGATTCTTGAAATTAGATTAGCTTCACACAGACGTCTTCTAACTGTCAAAGTACTTACAGGTAACTCCAGACTGTCTTTGATCATCCTGGAGCTGATCATTGGCTGAGCCTTGGAGATCATTTTAGCTGAACAGCCTATAATTTTTTGCACCTCTTTATAGGTTTTCCCCTCTCCAATCAACTTTTTAATCAAAGTATGCTGTTCTTCTGAACAATGTCTTGAACGACCCATTTTCCTCAGGCTTTCAAATGCATGTTCAACAAGTGCTGGCTTCATCCTTAAATAGGGGCCACCTGATTCACACCAGTTTTTTCACAAAATTGATGACCTCAGTGATTGAATGCCACACTGCTATTTTTTTGAACACACCCCTTAATTGCCCAATTGCACACCCTTATGAGCGTGCATATCATGAATGCTATATATATATATAAAATCTGTTTTCTGAATGTTGATCTAATTGTATAATCTAATCTAAATGCTGAATTGAATTGAATTTGAACTATATATACAGTACATTAATGTGGATGAGGAATTGAAACGCTGAACATGCAGCATATAAACTCCTTCTTTTTTTTGTTGGTTTTCGATTGTAAAAACTTGCAATCAAAGCAGAACCTAAGGTGTACCATGGTTTAGTTATTTGCATACAGCTGTCTGTTTGGTACAAACCGCTAGACAGAAGATTGATAAATCTGATTAAAGGATTAAAGCTGTAATGCTGTGCCTATCTGATAGAAGGATTATGGATAGTGTGTGTCTGTTAATCTCTTCTAGAAGAACACTCTGCAGTACTTTATAGAGAGACTATGCAAAGCACAATGTGTTTGCTCGATTGTTTATATAGGAGTAAGTTCATAATTTGTACCTCTGGCTTCTTCCATGAACGTTATACGACTTGGATCAAATACGGTGGTATCACAAAGTTTCGAGACTCGCTCTGTTTACAAGGAAGTTCATTTACACACTATCCTTGTAATTAACCTTCAAATTATTCCCCTTGCTCCAATCTTTGCTGCCACTTCTGGAATGTGTCCTGGAAGTCTTCTTTTCGAACCGGATCTCCTCAATGGTGTCAAACGGCGACCTTGATCTTCATCTTCAGGAAGGGGGTGACGTCCGCAGTAGCCAAATCTGGCGAGTAGGGTGGGTGCAGATGCGAGATCATGTGGATTGTTTTCCGACGATCATCGTGCACAAATTGCCGTATGGTTTCGACATTTGCGGGGGTTGAGCTTGTCGAAGGGATTCCTTGATCTCTCGTCATCTTCTAGTGATGTTTTCTCGCTCTTGATGCTCACAAGCCACTCAAAACACCTCGATCAACTCAATTTGCCGTATGTCATGTCAGACTCCTCTGCAGCAGTTTTTCCAGTTTCACAAAGAATTTCCCGTTTGCACTTTTTTCTAAGTTGCTGTCCATGATGAAATCGCAGACGTGGGTAACACACATGGTCAGAATAGCACTTTTCTAGAATGATGTGGTGATATCGTATTTGCAGCGTGGAGAGGGAGAAGGAGAAGTCCACGTTCCTTCCGTTGGAGGACGAGGAGAGGGCTCGGGAGCCGAGGAACGGCCTAGAGAACGAGCACGCGCATCTCATCACAAAAATGGAACAGGCTCACGGCACGCCCCGGATTTGTCCTGCCTGCTCACGCCACCTAACACACCTCTGTTCCCGGAATTCACACACAATCCATACGCCAAACACTCGCAGAAGGAACATATTCTGGCCAATGGGTGTACACGCTCCACTCCTGAGCACAAGATCATCAATGGATACATCAGTAACGGTACTGAAGGTTAGTCGCAGACTGTGTGTGTGTGTGTGTGTGTGTGTGTGTGTGTGTGTGTGTGTTTCACTTATTTCAAGTAAATTTTGTATTTGTGTATATGTTCCTATATGTTTGTGCATAAATACACTATAAACACTGCATGTGTGTGTGTGTCCCCCTCTCCAGGCCCTCCTAATGGGTGTGGCTTTCCTTTCCCCATCCCTCTGGCCCAGTCGCTTGGCAATAACTCTGATCCTGTGTGTTCCGTCTTTGTAGTGGACTTGGACAAAGGACCCTATGGCCTGGGAATGGGACTCATCGATGGACTTGTAAGTGCTGCGGCTGTTTTATATAGCCTCTATTTTATTATTTATTATATATCAAATACATTCATACATTCTCAATCAGTCACCTGATTAGTTAGATCTAGTTAGATTAGTTAGATTTTTGACCACTAGGTGCAGTAATTAGTAAGATCTATCTTTTTATTGCATTCTTTGTGATGATAATGTCGATCCTGAAAACTTCACGCTCTGCTCCAAAACCTCTGTGTGTAAAGCACACTCCGCTGAATACCCCGGGAATCTACATCCGCACACTGATCCCTGACGGACCGGCCGCTTCAGACGGACGTCTGCACATCGGAGACCGGATCCTGGCTGTAAACGGGAAAAGCCTCATCGGAGCCGATTACCAGAGGTTTCACACGCGTATCTCGTGCATATTCACACATCACCATTCACAATGTAACAAATCGCTATGTAGAAATTTCTGATTCTTCAACTCAAAATTGTAGCTATGAATAAGTAAAATACTCGCTCGAAGACGTTGTTGTTTCTATAGCAACAACTGAAGTTAGAGTTAGTTTAGCAGATGTTAAACGTAACTACAAATGGATAAAAATGCCCACACTTGTGGTGTTGTTTTATTCTTTTTTTTCTCTATTTGTCTCTTCATCTGTTTCCGTTCCTCCTCAGCGCCGTGGATCTGATCCGTCTAGGCGGAAGACGGCTTCGCTTTCTCGTGGCGAAATCAGATCCTGAAGTGTCTGAGAAGATCAGTGCTTCTTCCTGCTGAGAGAGAGAACGAGGGTCCAGATTGGAGCGCACTCTTCTGGAAACAAATGGAGTCGAATGCTAAGCGTCCTCTCCATGGTGAGGATAAAGAGAATAAGCACATGGATAAGATCTCTCAGAGACTTCTCTCCTTCACCTCACACCACACTCAGGAGAGAGACTTAGCACAGACCACAACAGCGTCATCTTCTCTTCTTTTTCTCTTCTGCTCTTTGCCCTGGAGTCTTACGCAATTCCTTCAGAAAACGTTAACACAAATGTATCGAAATTCAACTCAAGACACAATATATCCTGTTTACAAACATTTCCATGATATCAATTTAGACAGTAAACAAATCATCTGATCTTCTAAATGTACAGGAGCGTAAGAATAATGGAACAGTAAACTGATAAACGAGTGGAGGAATTAAGAAACAGCTTCATTCAGCTTGTGTATGTATTGTCAAATATTGCACTGGATGAACATTCTTCTTCTTCACTCCTCTTCTTCACTCCTCTCTTCTTCATTACTTTCTTCTTCACTCCTCTCTTCTTCACGCCTCTCTTCTTCACTCCTCTTCTTCACTCCTCTCTTCTTCACTCCTTTTCTTCATTCCTCTCTTTTTCACTCCTCTTCTTCATTCCTCTCTTCTTCATTTCTCGTCTTCACTCCTCTTCTTCACTCTCTCTTCTTCACTCCTCTCTTCTTCATTCTCATCTTCACTCTCTCTTCTTCACTCCTCTTCTTCATTCCTCATCTTCACTCCTCTCTTCTTCACTCCTCTTCTTCATTCCTCGTCTTTACTCCTCTCTTCTTCACGCCTCTTTTCTTCACTCCTCTTCTTCACTCCTCTCTTCTTCACTCCTTTTCTTCATTCCTCTCTTTTCACTCCTCTTCTTCATTCCTCTCTTCTTCATTTCTCGTCTTCACTCCTCTCTTCTTCATTCCTCGTCTTCACTCTCTCTTCTTCACTCCTCTCTTCTTCATTTCTCGTCTTCACTCCTCTCTTCTTCATTCCTCATCTTCACCTCTCTTCTTCACTCCTCTCTTCATTCCTCATCTTCACTCCTCTCATCTTCACCTCTCTTCTTCACTCTCTTCTTCATTCCTTGTCTTTACTCCTCTTCTTCACTCCTCTCTTCTTCATTCCTCTTCTTCACTCCTCTCTTCTTCACTCCTCTCTTCTTCACTCCTCATCTTCACTCCTCTCTTCTGCTCTCCTCTTCTTTATTCCTCTTCTTCATTCCTCTTTTCACTCCTCTCTTCTTTACTCCTCTCTTCTCCTCTTACCTCCTTTCAACTCAACTCCTCTCAACTTTTCTCCTCCCTCTTTCTCTCCTCTCCTCTCTCTCTCCTCACAATTCCTCTCTTCTCCACTCCTCTTTTCTCCTCTTATCTCCTCTCAATGTCTCTCCTCTCTCTCTCTCACAATTCTCTTTTCTTCACTCCTCTCTCCTCTTACCACCTCTCCACCCAAATTCTTTTAACTTCTTTCTTCTCAATTCCTCTCTTCTTCTCTAAAATCCTCTGATCTTCAACTCCTCTCCTTTTTGTCTGTTTTCTTTATTTAGTTTTGTTTGGTTTCTCCATTGTTCAATTTTACTGTGTTTAGTCTTCTTTTTACTATAAATGTTTCCATTGTTTTCCTTCTGTTTTCTCCTTTTTTTTATTTAGTTTCATCTGTTTCCTTTAATCTTCTCTTCTGTTTTTTTGGTAATTGTTGTTTTCTCTATCGCTTTGATTTTATTTATTTTATCTGCTCTATCTTCTTTGCTGATGTTTTTGTTATGCACTTCATTCTTATTTCATGCTCGAATAATTGATTTCACATCTTAACAGCAATACGATTTTGATTTGTGCTGAAGCGCGTCTCAGGGATGTTTAAACACTGGCCTCAGGAGTCAACAGGAGTAGTGCTGATTTTACCATCCACCAGCTCTCACTACTGTTCTTCTCTCTCTGACTGAGTGAAAGTGGCCTTCTGTGTCCTGGTTCCTGATCGGCGCTTTCAATTCAGACCCATCACGCTCACGACTGTAAACGAAAACACGCAAAAAGAACATCTTCATGACGTCTTTAATTGTATTGGGGAGGAAAATGCACAAGTTTTACAATTTATGCTAAAATATATAAATATAAATATATATATACTTTTAATTACTTTCACTTTAATTCATGTTTGTATGTTATCTGTACTGGTATATTGCATAAAAGCGTTTTTTTCTTCTTCTTAAACTTCTGCATTTAGAAAATTTATATATGACAATATGCATTAAAGAGAATTCTAAGAAAGTCGTGTTCTTTAATACGTAAAAAAAAAGTAATAGAAAAAGAGAAAAGTATATATTGTAAGAAGGTTGTGGATACAAATCTCTCCAGTAGATGGCGCTCCAGGTCTAGAGTGATAGAAAAAAATAAACGGGAAAATATTTTTGAAATCGATCTTGTTTAGGGAAAATTAATTCATCAATAATTTGCATAGTTGTATGCAAATTTCTGTTCTTTTTTCTCTTTAGAACATCTCAACATTGGAAATGATTATTAAAAAGCGCTAGGGCTAAAAAATGATTTGTCATCATTAATGTTTTTACATTCATTCTTTTTATAATTATAATGATTTATAATTCTGGATTCTGATTTGGGTGAACGCTCTGACAGCAGCTCTGATTTCCTTCGTTCTAATATCCTGGAAGGAGTCTCCAGCATGAGAAACATAACAGCTGCTATTATTAGCTTTGGCGACATGAGACAGAGAATAAATCTTTATTGCTACTACAATATATATTGCAATACAATACAAAAATCATATACTGTTTCATAATAAATGGCAGGAGACAAATGCGCTGTTACAGGAAAATAATATCGATTTCAGACTTTCCACCATGTCGATAATAACGCTTTACTGTCCTCTTGTTCAGAAAATGCACGTGAAGAGAGAGGAGTGCACCACCTACGCAGGAAGTGATGAGGAGTCTTAGGAGTTTTAGTAGACAAACAGGAAGACAGAGAGGACAGGGGTCTTGAGGTATGAGAACAGGTATGTGCTTTTCAGGGACGTTTTTGAGAGTTCAGTAAGTGTTTGAACAGGCATGTTGAAATGAAAACTATCTTCTTAATTATATAGTGATTGCAGATGATCTACCTAAAGTAGACACAGCTCACACAAAATACTGACGTGAAGCAATATGCTAGATCAAGGTGAATCACATGAGCATCAAATTTTGAACCTCAACCACGACCTACTACAACTTCTTCAAGAAGAGTCACATCGGCATCAAACTTTAACTTTGGCCATGACCAACCACAACTTCCTGAAAATAAAAGTCACATGGGCCAACCTAATCCTTCAACCCTTGGAGTCACATGGGCATCAACATTTAACCTTGAACATGACCACTTTTAACCTTAACCACAACTTTCTCAATGAATCACATGGGCATCAACTTTTAACCTCGAACAAAACCAACCACAACTTCCTTAAAATAAGTCACATGAGGATCAACCTTTGACCTTGACCATGATCAACCACGACGTTCCCAAGATAAGTCACATGGGCATAAAACTTTAGCATCTTGACTAAATCACCACATAAATATGTATAAGTGACACTTTTTTTTTTTTAGTGAAAACGTAATAAGCAAAAAAAAACAAAAAAAAATTTTGCATCAAAATGTAACACTGTACACTTTAACATCACTTCATCTGATTCGTGTCTGTTGAAATTGTTTAATTAGAATTTTTAATTTCCCATTGATATATCTCTCTGGGTAAAAAAGTATCGTGACATCGTTTATCATGATATAAAAAATTAATATCATTATATCGCCCAGCCTTTTACAAACTTGCTCATGAGAAAATATAATGCTGCTGAACAAACAATTGCATTAGAGAAAATTCCTACTCTAGAGCACGAGAGGACTTCCTGGCTCACTCGTGTTAATCCCAGTTATAATAAATCCAACAATATTATTATACAAAAATCACATACTGTATACGAACGTTCTATATTATTAAATATGGGGTGGTAATTTTTGCACAGAAATAAACACATCCATTTTTCCACCAGGGGGCAGCATTGGCCTAGAAATGGTGCTGTATAACCTGTGTATTAAATTGACCTTCCTGCCTGTTTACATGCTAAGCGAAGGCAGTTGTGCACGTTGTACGTGTTTTATCTGTTCATGCGGATAAAAAAAGCACAGTAGGCTTCAGAAGTATAAATAACACAAAATAAATGATGAATTTACTTTATAGAATGATCTATCTATCTATCTATCTATCTATCTATCTATCTATCTATCTATCTATCTATCTATCTATCTATCTATATGACTGGGCAGGTGATAGTTACATGGTTAAGGCATTGGACTTTGGACCTCAAGGTTTTGAGTTCAGATCCCAGCCACACCAAGCTGCCGCTTCTGGGCCCCTAAACAAGGCCCTTAACCCCATAGATGCTCAGTTTTATCAATGAGTAGTATCAAAACTATCTATCTATATATGAATGAATGAATGAATGAATAAATGAATGAATAGAGTTGTTTGATTTGTGCTGCAGTCCCATCACTATCCCCCCCGTCTAAAACGATAAAACACACAGGTGCGAGGTGAGCTCGGTCTTGGCAACCCGTGCGAATTTCAATTGCAGCTCAGCCCGAGTCGCTAAAAAGGCTCCCTACCTTGGCTCCTGGCTGACAGGTGTAAGATTAACTTTGTTAGGCGCGGGGGCTCGTCCGTGCGCGACAAATTAAATTAATGGAACAAATTTCCCCCGTAATTAAGATAAAAATTCGTGTCAGCTATAACCTTGCTGAGCGCTAATTATGTACAAATGATTTATCATCTGTTTCGGCCGGAATATTAATCTTCGCCTCTTCTCCCGGTGTTAAGAGATGAGGCTTGATTAACACTGACAGTTTTCGGTAAAGGGAAGAAGGCAGCAGCACAGCCAGGCTGCTGGAGGAGCGCCTCCTTAGTTCAAGCCTCACTCAATTAGCAGCAAGCGCATGTGCAGGCAAGCAGAACCTTTCCGCGGTGACTAAATACCCGAGCTTTCACACATAGGCACTTTACAAAATCGTTGTCGGTCGCCGGGGCTCGCACACGCAAACGCGGTGGAAGAAAGCGAAGAAGTTAATAAATATTTTTTCAAAACCGCTGAAATTTTGGCGATCAGGGTGGGATGCAAAAATAATGGGAACTCAGAATGGAACACTGTAAGTCATGTTTTCGGTTACAGGAAATGAGCCCACAATGGCGCATTAACACCAGAAACACAACTTTCAAATCATCCGACACACTATCCTTTTTGCTTCCAAGCTATAAAATCTTTAGTCCTGAATGTTACAAAGCTGTGACACTGGAGACCTTTCCTCAAATTATTTCATCAACCAATTTTAAGTTTTTTTAAATTGTTTGCCTTTAAAAGTACCTAACTAAACAGGGATACTGAGTACTGGTTTTAAACCTTGCAGCTGGAACTATACGGTGCTGCCATTGCACCTTCTGACCAATAGAATTGAGTATTCAATAACGCTTACTACACATTGTTAGCTTCCGAAGTACACCAACAAGGATGGTGGCATTTATGCGACACCAGAGTGTCCTGAAACCTTATTTTTTGGAAACTGATTTCTGGTAAATTTGGGCAAAATTTGAAAGCTGTATTTGAGTCAAAGAACTAATCCCCCTGGTCCTCTTGGAAAAGGTAATCTCTGTCTGGCAACTAGGTGTCAAAGCTCTCCTAGTAATGGGATCAGTTCAACTTGCTTTCTGTTTCAAGTTGTAATGGCCAACGGAGGAGATGGAACACCTTGACTGATCTATAAACCCAGAATTTAGTGCTGTAACTTCACCCCAGTGGTGCTAAATCTGGTTCACAGGTCTTCCTGCATGAAAACATGCCAAGCATCTAAAATGCATTGTTCCTTAACACATGCATGGTGCCAGTGAGTTCCATTTTGCAAGCCTGCATGAGCAAAAGTGACATAAAGAATTGCTAAATCAGTCCACAGTTCCGGAAGGCATCCTAGCGAACACAAACCCTTGCTCAAGTATACCAAGCAAGATGTTTTGTAGGTTTATACGAGCAGGATCAGTCTGAACGATGTCCCGAGCATACCTGTCGGTGTGCAATATTAGCAAAGAAATCAGCGAATCACTAAACTGTATAGGCCGAGAAACTGGTTCAGTGATTTTGGACTCACTTCCTTTGAAATACCTTCTTTTTTTTCTGCCAGCAAGAAGCAGGAACTTCAAACATAGGTGCTCATTCCCTTCCCAAACGGGAGTTCTTTTTTTTTTCTTTTTTTGACGTGATGATCAGGCAGCACCAAGGCCTAATGGCGGATCAGTTTGAGGCAGAAGGAGATTTATTCAGGGCTGCTGACACTCGCTCTATATACCGCTGATAACAGCGGAGACCCTGGATACTGCACTCAGCAGAGGATGATGAATGGACTGCCGAGCTGTAATTACTTATCGTTTCAGCCTTTTCTTCTCCTCCCTTCCCCATCCCTCCTCCTCTTCCTCCTCTTCTCTGCGACGGAAACACCATCTTTTTTTTTTCTCTCTCTCACCACCTCTTACCCCCCTTACAAATCTTTAGCAGTAAGACTTTGGGAATACGTGATTAGAGCACATTGTCTTGAGGCACAAATTAATTTATGGCGGTCCAGTGAAAATGCTGGCGTATTGTACGTGTTGTATTCACGACTTGTCACCAGGCTTAGGAATAGGGTAATTGTTAGGGAATGAAGGAAGGAACTTAACTTTGGGTTTGATTTGCCCCCTCGGTGCGGCGCATTTTTGGCTGGAATTCCAAACATTTTGGAAATGTTACCGCAAATGGCTGGCGTTTTTTTCAAGCTGGTTACGATCAGTGCTTTGTCTGGCGTGACCTTTCGTCGAGAACGTTGGAAGCTCATTGGCATGTGTTTCGAGCAGGAATCCAATAAAAATGACAAAATTCCCAAGAGGAAACCCTGTGTTGATGTTCGTTAGTTTGCTTTTTGATTTACATTCCAGTTGCCTCTCATACACTGGACAATTAGCGTTACTGTAAACAAGGCAGAAAGGTGTGTGGACTTGAAGGTTTTATGATCAATAGTGCCAGTTTGATGTGAAGAAAGTCTTGGTAGACCCTCAACAAAGGTTGCTCAGTCAAGTTTAAGAAATAGGTGAGTTATTAAGGTCACGGCAAGACCTTTTTGAGGGGGGAATCTGATTTTGAGTCACGTCAACAGAAAAGCCATCGCCACTTTGGTCCTCATTACCGCAAGTTTTGAAGCCATGGAAATCTTTCACCATTCCTATATATATGTGTGTGTGTGTGTGTGTGTGTGTGTGTGTGTGTGTGTGTGTGTGTGTGTGTGTATATATATATATATATATATATATATATATATATATATATATATATATATATATGTAAAAAAAAGAATTTTATATATTATTATTATTATTATTATTATTATTATTATTATTTTTTTTTTTTTTTTTTTTTTTTGGTGTCCTCACATTCTGGGAACAGAAGAATTCACATTTTGTGGTTCCTCGGTGCTGTTGTGGACAAGCTGTGTTTGCACATCATTTAGAGAGATAACCTACGGGCTAGCGAGGAAACAAACGTTTGTAGCTGCTATAGCATAAGTGAAAACAGGTACTGTATACCATTTAACAGAAAACAAAACGCAAAAGAACATGCCACGATTTATGAGTGTGTTTGGGATTGTGTGAGTGTGTGTGCATGTGTGTACACGTGTCATAGGGTGAGGGCGCACACACAATCAGGAGGGCGACTCGTCTCCTGCCGAGGGTGAATAAATCCATTTTTAATGACAGTTGCTTGTACTAATAATCCTCCCTGCAGCAGGTAGACTACAGCATATGGGATGATGAGGACAATCTCTCCAGTAACTGTGTGTGTGTGTGTGTGTGTGTGTGTGTGTGTGTGTGTGTGTGTGTGTGTGTGTGTGTGTGTGGGCCAAGGTCCAGCACCTGCCATGTAGGCTGTCCTTGGGAAAAAAAAAAAAATGTGCATACACACACACACCACACACACAAATCCACCATGACAGCATTGTGATGCCTTTCACTGAAGTTTAATTGAGCACCAGTTTTATACATTTTTACAACACAGAGCTGTTCTGGATCGTGATTGGTCAGAATGTGTTGATTGCTTTTCCATAACAGCACCTCCAACAGTAGTGCAGTCACGGTTTACATTAGTGCACAACATCGTTTCCATAGTAACAGCTCGTTGCCATGGATACGGGCTAATAATAAACGGATTAGGAAACACGCTGCTATTTAACAGACAAACATGGAATCCTTCATCTGGTGACAGTTTCTGTAAGGAGACATTTGCTTCCCATTAATGGAAGGAGTCTCCAGTGTCATTGTAGAGTTTTTAGCTGTTGTTTTTTTGACAATATAACAAGAAACAATCAAAATATTATTAAATGTTTTAAAGGAATAATAATTAAACAATTCCAAGATATATAATTATTATTTATATAAAATGTAACTGTTTTGAAAAACAACAAAGTGGTGGTAAAAAGAACCAAATAAAATACATATACAAAATTACAAAATTGTAAAAAAAAAAAAAAAAAAATTTTTATAAGTTTCAAAATCGTAATAACAGTAAATAATAAAGGACAGACAGACAGACAGACAGACAGACAGACAGACAGACAGACAGACAGACAGACAGATAGATAGATAGATAGATAGATAGATAGATAGATAGATAGATATTTTTTTATATTTTTAGGTAACAACTTTTTAGGATGGTGGTGTGTGTGTGTGTGTGTGTGTGTGTGTGTTTATGTTTTTTATTTTTTTAATGGGACAGATTGTCAAGTTCTTTATTGTTTGTACATCAGTACATAAAAGTGAATTTTAATGTAAATCACTGATCTGAAAAAGTGTGTTTAAGAAAGAAGGGGATGTTTTGAGGCTGTGGCTCGCAAGATAAGGAAAGGAAGAAAAAAAACGAAACCCTAATTGTTGCAAAAGCAATAATTCCTGCAGGTCAGATTTATGTTATAAATGTATAATGGCAGATTTTGCATGTCAGGCATGTGGCTTGGCCTCAAAGCATGTTTGTCCTCGCTCAAAAGGATTTTCACACTCCACTACACCCCAAATCTCTATAGATACCCTTTATTGAAACTACAGCCTGGTGCTCTTTGTTCGTTTTCTTTCTCTCTCTCTCTCTCTCTCTCTCTCTCTCTCTCTCTCTCTCTCTCTCTGAAGGATGGCAACGACTCATGGTTTTGAGATGAAATGAAAGAAGAACCTCGACATGGTCCGGTTTAATGGGGTGACAAAATGAATCACGGCTCCTCCAGGTATCCATCACGACCAACACACAAAAAAAAAAGGTGACCACAAATGATTTGTGGAGCAGTATATATTGATTACTCGTGTAGTACAAGTGTCAGCTTTAATGTTTGCCAAAAAAAAAAAATAGAAAGAATGAAAAAAAGAAGAAGAAGGGGGCTGGCTCGGACAGCTGCACCACTAACTCTCCTCTGATGGATTTTAATGGTGAAATATTGATTTCTGTCTGCCCAAGGTAACCAGTATGGGCCAGAGTCATTTTTGTAAAAAACCTGGACACCCAGTTTGCGGGTCACAATCAATCATCCTGGGATGGTATGCTGAGAAAAAGTGTGTGGGGGGCGAGTA
The DNA here is from genome assembly GCF_014805685.1 of Silurus meridionalis. Taxonomy (NCBI): domain Eukaryota; kingdom Metazoa; phylum Chordata; class Actinopteri; order Siluriformes; family Siluridae; genus Silurus; species Silurus meridionalis. The sequence goes on from NC_060907.1 coordinate 18,712,182, forward strand.
TTTTTTTTTAGTTTGAGAGCAAGTCCAATTCCCTCCTCGTGGAATCTCACAGTGGTTCATGAAAGGAAATATAAGAGCAAGGCCGGTTTATTGAGTGGAGAGACGCGAGCAAATTGCACGTGACGTGTGAGATAGGTGTTGAGAGAGAGAGAAAGAGAGGGAATAAGAAAGAGAGAGAGAGGGAAGAAAGCGACTATGTTTTATTTAAACATCCTTCGGGAGACTGGAGGCTCAGGTAATCTGTTGTGTTACAACTCAGTGCTCCTCGGTTCCCCCCTCCGTCCGCCGCCGCAGCCTAATAGGAAGCCATCAATCACAATAAGCTTCCAATTTCGCCCGGTGTCTCCTCGCTCTTGTCTGCTGTTTAACGCGCTCTAATAACGCCGATAACGTCCTCCTAGGGCAGCAGATAGCGACGTTCACGTGAGAGCCCAGCTCCCCGACTTACACGATTTCGGCATCGCGCCGCCGCCGCCCGAGGAAATCTCACGTCATCTCAACTGTTTTCCGCTTTATTATTTCACTTCGCAGGATGAGACGAAGAAGAGTGAAGCACCAGGTCACTTGATCTTTAAAGAACAAACAGGGTTCAACTTCCAGACTTTTTTGCTGGTCTGTTCCTCACCCGAATAAACGTGAAATATATCACTCTATAAATAATGTATAAAAAAATCTAAAGCAGTTAGAGATATAAATTCTGATTTATTTATTTAAAAAAAATAATAATGTTGTTTTGAATTTGCTTTCATAGTTAAATGTAGATCATAATTTTTAACAGCTATAAATGTTTTTTTTAGATTTTCCTACTTTCTTCTTTAAAAAATCGTCCCTTTATTATGAATTCTTTATTTAAAACAGTAAATAAATACAAATCCGTATATCCACACTGTAAACAAACATTATGGGGTGGTACATTAACGCACCGACCATGAAATGATACTTTATAAAAAAAAAAAAAAAAAAAGCAATATTGGTTTATATACTTTTAAAAAGAAATGTTCAATTATTTCTTTTATATTCCTTTCAAAAAAAATATTTCTTATAAACCACAAAGCACAAATTATTGAAATACTTAATATTTCCTATTGAAAAAATTGAATATTGCATGATGTGACAATAGATTTTGGATTAAGAGAAAATTATATTTCTAATGATTTTGCATGGACAACAAAAATAAATTATTGTCGATTTGAAAATACTTTTCTTTAAAGGATAATATTATACATTATTAATCAATATCGTAAAAAAATTAGAACTAAAAAAAAACTTTTTGAAGCTGTCCATCAGCAAAATAAAACAATTTAATTTATGTTTTAAAAACATAATTGAAAACAAACTAATAAATAAATGCATAGATAAATAAGTAAGTAAATAAATAAACAAAGCAGCTATAGGTTTGCTGAATACCGCTGTGTCCTAACAACATTATGGAGAAAAAAGAAGGGTTCTGGAGATTCTTGGAGATGTAGAGATGGAGTCATGAGACGTGACATTGGGATTGGAGCACGGTGTTGATGATGAGGCTTCAGTGTCGGTGAAGGTCGTGAGTGAGACGCTGTATTAGCATGTCAAGGCTTCGCGCAGGTTTTCTTCTCCTCTCTCGCCTTTAAACAATGCCGGAGCGCTGAGCTGCCTGGCGGACACACACCGCACTCGACGCGGAGATAAATGTTAAGTGGCTGGCTTCGTGGCGCGGTAATGAACACGCCACGTCTGGGAGGCCGACACACTCACAGCGCACTAATTACAATTCTTTATCAACCTGAGCCCACGCCACGCGCGCTGCAAGAAAAGCAGGCCTTGTTTTTTTTTTCCTTTTCTTCTTTTTCTTTTTTTTCCCTTATACGCGTAATTACCCTTGTCCTGTTTAACCACACAACAAATCTGTAGCCTGCAGGGTGTTAATTACTTGTAGCTTTTATTTTTCTCAAACTCGTTTTTTAGCAATCCGACGATTAATAACGAGCCAATGACGGCTTTAAACAAACTTTCACAATATTGGAACAAACACAACAGCAGGAGAAAAAAGCAGCAATTTTTTTGAAACACACAAAAAAGTGATAATGGGATCTTTTTTTTTTTTTTTTTGCTGATATATTCCGAATAAAAGCTTTCTAAATCAATAAAAAAAAGATTAAAGATGTAAAAAATGAAAGGTAAAATGACTTCATTAACGCACAGTTGAAATAACAAAAAAAAAAAAAAAAATTATATCAATTTGAGGAAGTTAATAAATAAATTTGACATTGAAAATACATCTTCAGCAGATTTACTGCAATTTATTAAGAGCGAAATAATGGCTTTCATATTTACATTAAAAACACGTCATCATTTATAGTATTTCAGGCTGTATTTAAAGAAAAAGTCATACATTTCAAATGTTTCTAAAGATGAATCTCTGTGATTTACTTTTAGAAATAAAGAGCAATGTCTAGACCTCTTTTTTTAATTATTTAGGGGGAAAAAACAACAATCCAAAAAATAAAGAAATTAATAAAATAATTGAAAAATGTAAAAAGAACGTGTAAGAAAATTCCAGTTCAGATATTTATAAAACCTATATACCTATATAAACCTTTATTCATATACGGAAATAATTTTAATTAATCAATGTAATAATTCTTTATTATATAAGTATAAATCTGTCTTTGTTTAGATGACACCTTTTTCACCTTTTTGCTAACCAATTTAAAAATTTACAAAAAACAATAAATACAAGATTTCCAGCAGGTGGCGCCAAATCACCTGATCACTGCATCAACATCTGCAGTGATTTTTTTTTTTTTTTTTTTTTTGCTCAAAACAAACAAACAAATAAAAAAAAAATATTTTTTTTCAAATCTGGCAACTATACTGTTCACATGAGTCCATTAAGACACAATGGCCGCTGTTATTAAATCCTGATAACACAGAGAACGTGTTATAATGGCTGCAGTGATGTAAGAATACAAGCAGAATTGTGGTGGAAACTTGATCGGCATTTATTTCAGAGCAAACATATTTAATATTTAAAGATTTATTATAAGATATTATTAATAATATTATATTTTCAAACTGCAATGCAGGTTTATTAGCTCATCATGCAGTAGTGTAAAAAAAAATGCCTTTTAAAACATTGTGTGTTATTAGTGTTCATTATGTCTGTAATACAGACTTTGTATTTTTGTGGCGTAAATTTTGGCCCCTGTTCACAAGACATTCCTTCAGATGACCTTCAGTGTCTTCAGACAAACCTGTAAAAAAATTACATCATACAAAAATGTATTTATTTGTTTGTTTATTGTTTTGCAAAAAAAAAAAGTCCCTTTTTTTCCATTTCATTCTTATAACTTAAAAAAAAACGATAATTCAGACAAAAAAAACTAATTCTGAATGATCAACTTACTATACCAATGAAAAATGAAACAATTTTTAAAGATTGATTTGTATCATGTAACTAAATTACAAATCGTATTGCAAAACAACATATATTTGTAAATCAGGGAAATAAAAATCAAAGACTTTGCGATTAACGCAGGTATTGTGCTTAAAAGCGACTTTTTGCTCCGGTTTTTTCCGAGCTTTGAGCCTGACAATAAAAGGGTCGTGACCCGACAGAGGATTTCACAGCGGCACTGAAAAGACACTCTTCCTTTAACCTGTCTTGTTCTGTTCACTACTTAGGCATGTCATTGTCCCTGGGCTTTTCTTCGCCTTTTTGCAGTACAATATGCAAAATATAAACCACAGCAAGATATCTACATCAGATATCTACATAATTACTGCCTGCCTGATTTAATTTAATGTTTTATCCATGAAAAAGTTTTGGAATGGGGTGAGATGTTGAGTGAAAGTGTTCATACGATTTAAAAAAATATCATATAATCTTTAACTATACTTAATGTTATAACTGCACTATTTTGGACGAAAGTATTGGGACACCCGACTTTTCCAGCCACATGTGATTTTTGACCAAACTGTTACATGCAGTTGGAGGCACACAGGACTTCTTCAGACCTCTTCGGTAGCATGAAAATTTCCCTTTCACTTGGAACTAGAAGATTCAAACCTGTTCCAGCATGACAATGTCCCTGTGAACATACCATCCCATATGTAGTCCCCAATTTGTAAGTTGTTCCACTAGAATTTGTGGAGATTGTGCTCAGTCAGCCACAAGGGTATTAGTAAAGTCAGGTACTGATGTAGGTGAGAAGGCGAGGAGGCCTGGGGTGCATGCAGCGTTTACATTCATTGTTCAAAAGGATTGAAGCTCTACAGCAGGAGATCTTCCACTTTAACTTATAGAAAGCATATCTTCATGGAGCTGGCTTTCTGCACAGGGACTTTGTAATGCTGGAACAGGTTTTCCTAGTTCAAGTGAACAGAAAATATAATTCCATCGCATCCAAAGACAGTTTGAGAAAGAGAAAAAGAAAATATGGTGTCCGAATACATACCGATACTAATGCTTCATTAAAATCAAGCAAATTCACGATGAGGTTTGTTTCGATTTGTCAAGTCGCCTGGTAAGAAGTGAAACCGTAGATCGAAATCGTCGCTTAGGTTTTAACGAACACAACAAAACGCTCCTTTCTGAAGCTCGAAACTGGAAAGTAAACGACGTGTGAGCGTGCGTTTGGCAGAACAATGCTCCCGGTCACACACGAGGAAGCTGAGCAGTGTAGCATGGCCACTCCAGGAGGCCCAGTGGCCCACAGAATCACTGATTTATCACACAAACAGATGCCATGCAAAAAAAAAAAAAAAAAAAAAAAAAAAAACCCACAGACACCCCAGACAAAAAAAAGATGTTGTTTCTTTTTGCTTTGTTTTTTATTTTGTATGAAACCCTAAAAAGGCAACAAAAACAAAAATTCCAATTGGACTGAAATTCAGGGTTTTTTTTTTTTTTTTGTTAGAAAGTAATTTTTCTGTAACTATAAACAAATATGATATTTTAAAATAACTGTTTATATAATCGTAATATAATAATTCCAATTAATAATATATTTAGCACTTTATAATAAAAAAAAATCATGTTGGAAATTATGTGAAAATATGAACAAATTATTCATAACTATTATATCTACAATTATTATTATTATATCTTCAAATTATTACAAAAATGTCCTGAATTTTTTAATTTTTTTTTACCAGTACTGTGTATTTGTAGGATTAGGATAGCAAAGCCGAACAGCTGCAGCAAGTCGATCAAACACAGAGCGTATCTTCTCTACACTACACCACACTACACCACACCACGCTACACTACACAGGACGGGCGAGACGGGAATGAGACGGCTACGAGACAATGACTGGATTCAGGCTTGGAACATATGGCTTTGTCATTAGAATGTGATTTGCAGCATTGACATCCATATAACCTTCATGATGCCACAGTCGTGGAGGTCCAACAAAGGACGGATCAAAAAAAAAAAAAATCCAGAAGTCTAGTAGAACATCTAGGCAAGAACTGAAGATAATGCAAACCACCCCTGATTCCAGACCTCCTAGATTCTCATTAAAGCCTTTAGTGTACAAGCCGAATCTGCTATAACCTGATGGCAAGTTACGTTCAGTAAACGTGTCCACTCTGTAGGGAGCAGTCTCATCTCGTAAACCGTCTATTAGGGGGTGAAGAAAACTTGATACACCAAAGCCAACGCTGGAGGTGCTAAGCTGTTCGATTGATACTGCGCATATTATACCCATTTCTACCAATAGAGTCCAGGCTACTGGTTTCTTATTAGCAAATCAAACCCTGTCACGGTTGCCAGGTTTAGAAAAAATTCATACACTGGAAAAGGAAGATGCATGCATTTGTTCTTTATCTCAGCACCCTTTCGTGCAGGTGTATGGAATTTGCGCCATCTGCAGCGTGCAACTTAATCATTTTTCAATGCCTGATCCATGCATTAGAAGTGATTTGCACTTACAGCTTGGACTGATTTCAACATAGTTAAGCAATGGTGACCAAGGTTGCCAGGTCTTTATCCACCCATACCTGAAACTATAGCAAAAATTTGGAAGTTGGAAACACAGTTCACTGTGGTGCGCACGCATTTCTAAACCATGCAGTATTCTTTTCCTCTATTCTATACAGTATACAATCCATGTTCCCGTATCTAGTCTTTACATTAGAAATGCTTCTGTACATCTACTGTACATCTGCATTTACGCATTGTTCGCTGGAGAGTACCACGTACCAACCCCGGTGCCACCCCAGAAAAAAGAAAACCCCACCAGCGTTTTTTCTTTTCCCCCTGCAATCTTGAAACCCTGGCAACCCTGACCAGCATATTGTCAACATTGAGGGTTCCTGAACTTGTTCCTGAGTAGTCGAGGAAGTAGTTCAGCAGTGGCATTTTAAGAGGGCCGAGATTTGAACTCGTGACCTTCCGAGCAGAATTCCAACATCTTAACCACTGTGCCACCGCTTCCTGCATCCCAATTACATTTTTATTGATTGAAAAAGGAGTTTTTATCTGTTTCTAGTTACACCGAGAAATGTCTATGAGGCAAGGAGGTTTCTCTTTTCTCTTTTGATTCTTTGCCTCATCAGCTGATTGGGTTCCTCTGACAATGGACACTTTTTTTACGACTTGACTGTAATTGTGAATTTTTTTCCCTGTTGTTAATGTGGGTGAAGATTTTTTGATGTAAACTCCATCATAATTATTTCTCGGTCTAACCAAAGAAAGGCCTTGTGCAGGCGTGGGTGTCCTCACAATGCAGGTTGATGTAAAGTGTGTGTGTGTGTGTGTGTGTGTGTGTGTCATAGAGGGTTATCTCTGTAATGCCACCACCCACGGATGCAAGTCCTCGACAAGCAGAGCTGTTTAACCCTTTAACCTGTTTCCCGGGAGCAAATTAGAATGAAACCAAACACTTCTGTTAAAAAAAAAAAAAAGAAAAAGAAAAAAAACAGGTTTGTGTAATTAATAATAAAATGCCGTCTTGTGCTTTTAAACAATTTATCATCCTCGTAATGACTGAACAATGTTTGAAAAAAAATGGACGAAAGAACAAAACGAGCGAGTTTGTCCCTTAGACGTTCAACGATGTTATGAGTAACTGTTAACATATTAAAATAAAAAAGTTGACGGATGAAAAATAGTAAAAATGGTGAATTTTTAACCTGTAGATTTCGAAGAATAAAACAGTCTACACAATTACTCCTCTACCTCCACAACACAATTGTGTAACCCTACACAATATACATAGCTGGAAAAGGATAAAAAATTGCGATCGTAAATGTTGCAATTATATTTGCAGTGTACGAAAAATGCAAACTAAAGTTTGGTTATAAAAAAATTCCTAACAGTTCAATAATTTTTTATTTATATCAATTTATTTATTATTTAATTTAAGAAGGTTAATTTAACAAAGGTAATTGTTTTTAATTTATTTTATTTTTTTAAAGAATGTACATGATGATGTCAAAAGTATTGGGACACTCAACCGGTTTTTCAGCCATACGTAGTTTTACATTTTGGGAGGCACACAATTGTATAAGATGTCTTTAAATGCGGTAGATTTAAATATTCCCTGCTCCAAGAAGATATGCTTTCCATGGGTTGGAAAATCATGGAAGATCTCCTTCTCTGGACCTCTATCCCTGTTGAACACCTTTTAGAGGAATGTAAACCGCAGCCCAGACCTCCTCTTTACTATACTCTTTACTTTATTAAGGCTGAAGGAGCACAAATCTCCACAAAATCTAGTGGAACATCTTCCCAGAAGAGTGGAGCTTCCTATACTAGTGTAAAGTGTGAATTGGGATGTTCAAAAGGAGCAATCTTATGGTCCAAAAGCTCAAAGGGTGCCAATTCATTGCTGTGTATGCTTATGTTGTGTCTTAGTATATAAATAAAAATGTTTTTGTAGCAAAAGCGACTCAGGTCACACTCTCTAGGCTTTTTTTTTTTATATTGTTTTGCGATCAGCCGCCATTTTATTAAATGCATATCATTAAGTAGTTTATTTGCTGATGGCCAACGGTGAAGAAACGATTCCCAAGCGCATGAATGTTTAATGCGTGTAATATCTACGCCATAAAATAATTGCCGGCTTATTACGTCTCGGCGACAAATTAATTCTGTATGCATTGTGTGTGTAAATAAATTAAATAAATGGACTGGTGTGTGTGTGTGAGTGTGTGTGCATGTGTGTGTGTGTGTGTGTGTGTGTGTGTGTGTGTTCCTCTCCATGGGGTTTTATCTCTAAGCCAGTGATCAGAGAGTTTATCTGTCTAATTACATCGCAGGTCTAGCCTTAAGAGGCCCGAGCTCTGGAGAGGGAAAATGAGTGTGTGTGTGTGTGTGTGTGTGTGTGTGTGTGTGTGTGTGCTCCCACACCCATGCCAAAAGCCATCCTTTTCACCTTCGTATCAGGACCCCTGTGTAAGGGAAATTGGGGCCCCGTTTCACATGTACACAGCGAGATAAAATTCAAAACGAAGAAATGAATAAAAGAACGAAAGAAAGAAAAGGATTATCGGTTCATTCCCGAACTGCGGTTCAATTTCTGTCTCGGTTGCGGCGACTCGTACGCCCTTATTTTGATATTCATTAGATTGTGGCTTCATTTCTTTTCTTTTTTTTTCTTCAGAGCTCGGATTATAACATAACTGCTTATAGACACCTAAAATAAGATTGTGCTTCTTTTTGAACCATTTCACATTGAGTTCCCGTTGCCTGTTATGGTAAACTCCACTCTTCTAGGAAGATGTTCCACTAGATCTTTGCTTCAAATTTGTGATGTAGGTGAGGAGATCTGAGGTGCACTCAGCATGCGCATTGATCCCAGTACGGTTGGAGCTCTCAGTAGCGGGAGATCTTTCACTCCAAACCATGGAAAGTATATCTTCACAGAGCTGGCTTTGTGCATTGTCATGCTGAAACAGGTTTGGGTCTCCTAGTTGATGTAAAGGGAAAATTTCATGCTACCAAAAAAATTTAAAAAACTTGAAGACGTCCTATACAACTGTTTGCCTCCTACTTTGTGGTAAAGGTTACTGGAGGAACCACATATGGCTGGAAAAGGCAGGTGTCCCAAAACCTTTGGCCAGATAATGTGTGTGTGTGTATGTGTATGTGTGTGTGTGTGTGTGTGTATATTATATATATATACAGTACAGACCAAAAGTTTGGACACACCTTCTCATTCAAAAAGTTTTCTTTATTTTCATGACTATGAAAATTGTAGATTCACACTGAAGGCATCAAAACTATGAATTAACACATGTGGAATTATATATGGAATTATATACATAACAAAAAAGTGTGAAACAACTGAAAAATGTCATATTCTAGGTTCTTCAAAGTAGCCACCTTTTGCTTTGATTACTGCTTTGCACACTCTTGGCATTCTCTTGATGAGCTTCAAGAGGTAGTCACCTGAAATGGTCTTCCAACAGTCTTGAAGGAGTTCCCCGAGAGATGCTTGGCACTTGTTGGCCCTTTTGCCTTCACTCTGCGGTCCTGCTCACCCTTAAACCATCTCGATTGGGTTCAGGTCCGGTGACTGTGGAGGTCAGGTCATCTGGCGCAGCACCCCATCACTCTCCTTCTTGGTCAAATAGCCCTTGATGCCTTCAGTGTGACTCTACAATTTTCATAGTCATGAAAATAAAGAAAACTATTTGAATGAGAAGGTGTGTCCAAACTTTTGGTCTGTACTGTATATATATATAATATACACACACACACACACATACACACTTTGGACAAAAGTATTGGGACACTGACATTTCCTGCCATCTGTGGTTCTTCTCCAAAATGTGACCCGAAAACTGGAGGCACACAATTGTATTGGACGTCTTTGGCTGTGGTATAATCAAATTTTGCGTTCACTTGAACTTGGAAACCCAAACCTACTCCAGCATGGCAATGCCCCCATGCACAAAGTGAGCTCCTTGAAGATCTGCTTTACATGGTTTGGAGAGGAAGATCTTGCTGCTATACAGCTCTGATTTTAAACCTACTGAACACCTTTGGCATAAATGTGAATGCTGACTGCACCCCAGGTCTCCTCACCTACATCAGTTCCTGCCTTTACTACCAGCCTTGTGGCTGACAAACACAAATGTCCACAACCACACTCCAAAATCTTGTGGAATATCTTCCCAGAAGAGTGGAGCGAATTATAAGAGCAAATTGGGTCTAAATGTAGAATGCGATGCTCAAAAAGCACATACCAAACAGATGACCAGGTGTCCGCAAACTTTTGGTTATATAGTGTGTGTGTGTCAAATCCTTCAGTCAGAGTTTATCTGCAGTAGTGCGCTCTCTCTCACACACATACACATACACACACACACACACACACACACACACACACACACACACACACACACACACAGTCCTTGCTCTAATACCGTGACCCTAACTGTATTGAAAAGTTCATGGAGAGATACAATGATAACAATAAAGGCATCTCTCTCTCTCTCTCTCTCTTTCTCTCTCTCTTTCTCTCTTTCTCTCTCTCTCTATCACATGAATTCCCTCGCTCTTTACAGCCACAGATATAATGGATTTGTGCAGTCTCATAGAAAATGGCTTTGAAAACGCACAATTATGAGAGGCTCCAAACATCAGCATAATCAAGAATGGATTAAAAAATATTTATTTATTAATTAATTTATATTTTATTTATTCACGTGAGGCCCCAATCATCAGCATATTTGAGTGTATAAAAATATATATTATGTATTTTATTATTTTAAAATATTGGTAAAAAAAAATATTTTTCGGTAAATTAAAAGATTAACTTTGATTAACTTATAAAAAAAAAGCCCAGATATATCTAATCTATATACACACTATTTTTATTTAGTTTGTTTTAAATGAAAATTTTTCCTTAAAAAGAAGAAAAAAAGAGATCCTTTCCACTGCTATGTACATGCTTTTATTTATGTATTTGTTTGTTTGTTTAATGTTTGTGCATTTTATAAAAGAAAAGAGCACTTATAGACAATACAAGATTTCAAGCTAAAGGGAAAAAAAAAGACGAGAAAAGAATACAGGATGTCGTTCACACATGCCATTTCATAGTCATGTTCCGAATTATTGCCAGGCCTTGCTTTGAAAGTGCAAACTCAGCCGTGAATATTGCATTCCTGATAATACCCTGCACACACACACACACACACACACACACACACACACACACACGCACGCGTAGCACGAAGATACACACCGAATCCGACATACTTTGCAGTTTTATTGCTCGATGCATAATCTCTTATTTACTGGCCCATCGAGGCATGACCTCCACAGGCCGACGCTCTCTGACTGACAGGCTGCAGCGCCTTTTACCCACAATGCACCGGGCCGATCGAGAGCGTACAGCTGTCTCCACTGTTAACTTCTCACTTTCAGCTCTGAGCTGCGACTCAACACTTTACACCTTTATAACACTCCGAGCCCATCGAGTTCACCTGCAGGAGGGAATATATATATACTCCACACACACACACACACACACACACACACACACACACACACACACACACACACACAGTTTGCTCACATCTCATTTTATAGTTTCATTCTTTGTTTTTTTTTAATGATAAATGATGTCCTTGGTTTATAAGAAGAACAAGAACAGCAACAACAACAAACTGTTAATGCTAATAATGATTATTATTATTATTATTATTATTATTATTATTATTATTATTATTATTCATTATTATTTTGTTTTTGTTGTTGCAGTTATTGTTATTTTTCTAGTAGTAAAAGTTGTTGATGTTATTGTTGATGATAGTAGTAGTGTGGCGAGTATTCTTCTTCTCTTCTTCTTCTCTTCTTCTTCTTTGTAGTAGTAGTATGAGGAGGTAGAGGGGTATTTTTTTACTTTTCTTCTTATTTTTTTCTTCTTTATAATAATAGTAGTCGGAGGGGGCGGCTGGGGAAAGGGGGAGAATTCTTTATCTTTTTATTGTTACTGGTTACTAGTAGGACGAACATTTTTCTTTTACTTCTTCTTCTTCTTCTTTTTATTAGGAGTATTCGCCTTCTTCTTCTCTTCTTTTTCTTCTTCTTCTTCTTCTTCCTTTTAGTGGTAGCAGTATTAGGAGGAGGAGGAGTAACTTTTACTGCTTATTATTAATATTAGTAGCAGAAGTAGTATGAGGGAGAAATTATCAGTCTCTTTTTTACTTTTTTATTCTAGGGTAATTTTTTCTTCTCAGTAGTAGTAGGAGGGGGAGGAGTAATGAGCTTATTATGATTATTATTAGTTGTAGTAGTTATAGTGGTAGATTTAGTAGTAGTTTTTATTATTTTTGTATTAGTAATAAATGTAATGTGTATTAGTAGTAGCAATAGTAGAAGTTGTATGAGAAAAAATTATTGTTGTTAGTAGTAATATTAGTAGTATGAGTATAGGAAGATGGGCATATTTCCTCTTTTTCTTCTTTTTATTATTATTATTATTATTATTATTATTATTATTATTATTATTATAGTAGGATGAGAAGAGCAGAGAAGTAGTATTTTTATGAGAAGTATTATTATTATTATTAGTAGTAGTATTAGTAGGGTGGAAGAGGAGGAGGATTTTTATCTTTGTTTTTCTTCTATTTCTTCTTTTTCTTACATGATTATTATTGTTATTATAAGTAGTATTATTATACTTAGTGGCACTAATTGTTGTTGATATATTTTATTTTTTTTGCCCGCAATTATTATAATGATTATTTCTTCCATACCGTCTTTAAAACTAACACACATTTCTCGCCGGAACGTGACCGTCGTTCTCACAAAATATCCCGCGCGTTTCGTTTTTTCTCCACGTATCAGTTTGCACGTTTTTTTTTAATTTTTTTATTTTTTTTCCTCCGCCGCTCTCCAAGAGCCATTATATGCTCTCAGAAGTGTCCGAACGAGACGCTGCACTTCCTGATACAGAAATGTGAAATTGATTTAGTCTCAGGGCGTGATACAGGAACATAGCCTTCCTCTGTTCAGTGTACTCAATGAGATTATACACACACACACACACACACACACACACACACACACAGACGTTATCTGACCTCTCGCATCACGGCTAATCCGGCTCAGCTTCACCTAATGATGCCACTTGTGCCGTGCCCAAGTCCATAAATCGCATCCCATTAAAATGCAAATCCACCCTCCTCTTTGCCTGGAGTGCACCGACACACACACACACACACACACACACACACACACAAAACCAGGAGTCAAACCTATCCTCCATCTCCCCCTCCCCTTCTCCCAACCATGCCATCTCTCTTTCTCTCTCTTTCTGTCTCTGTCTCCTCCTCGCCCCCTCCTCACCTCCTTCCCTGATAACCGATGCTCTGATTATCATTCCGCTGCCACATTGCGGATGAAATAAGGCCCGAATGAAGAAGGGATGAAAGGAGTCACGTTGGAGGGAGGGAGGGAGGGCGAAAGAGAGAAAGAGAAAATCATTTTCAGCAGACGTATACATTTTTTTCTGTTGTTGTCAGGAAATGAACAAACGCTTATCAACGTAACGAGAGAGAGAGAGAGAGAGAGAGAGAGAGAGAGAGAGAGAGGGATCTGTGCAATCTGCGCTCCAGCTTTCTCCATGTTGATACACGAACTCTCTTCTTTTTTCAGCAGGAAATTAATTTCTCCCTCCAACACCAACACCGGCATGAACACGTCCTCTTCCAAACCTCCACCCCCCTCGTTCTTTATTCAGTCTGTTCTCAGGCTTAAAAGTATATACCCCTCTGTGTATGAGTCGCATCCCTGATCTCTATAAACCCCGGCTGCAAGATTCATTTCTCTGATCGCTTTCTCGCTTCTCTCGTCACACACTTCATTTGAGCTTCTGGACAACCGAGGTGAAAAAAAAATCCCAACAAGCAGTGAGGATTTAATTTTTTTAATTTTTTTTTAACGATGTAATAAAGTTGTACATTTCTGCAGTTCACAAGGGAAGAAACACACAGTGTGTTGTGCAGTTTTAGGGAAATAATCAACGACTCTAGATTAAAGTATTTTTGTTTCTTCCATGAGAGTGATTTGTGAAACCATTTCAAGGATTTGTTGAGTGAAGAATGCAGTGTGGTGGTTTTTTATCCATTTATAGCTACATCAAGTAATTATTCCATAATGTATCAGTGTGGAGATTTACTTTGATCGAACTAATATATAAATGTACAAATGTTCCACTTTTTCATTGCAAAATCCTCCCTTACCCATAGATAGATAGATAGATAGATAGATAGATAGATAGATAGATAGATAGATAGATAGATAGATAGATAGATAGATAGATAGATAGATAGATAGAACTTTATTGCATAGTACAGGTACACAGCAACAAAATGCAGTTTGGCATCTACCAGAAGTGCAAAATGTAGCAATAGTGCAGATAAATAAGTAGCATATTTACAGCATGTGATATATATGTAAGCATATGTACAGTGAATAAATATAAAGGCTGTAGCAGTGCACAGACGTGTGGACATCATTAAGAAGTACAGATAAATGGTTCTAAGGCGATGGCATTTAAGAGGAAATGTGCAGAAGTGGAAAGTTATAAGATTACGGCATTTAAGAAGTGTGCAAGGTGAATAAACGAGTCTATGGTGGAGTCGGGTTTCAATGAGCCGCAGTCCAGATGGATTTGCTAAGTTTCGAAGTACCTTTAATATGTCTCAAACATTCCCTGCTCCAAAATAACCCTAAACCATTACACTTCCACCTCCATTTTTGACTGTGAGGGTGAGGCAGTCTGCTAACAACTTCTCTCTTGTCCTTAGACACAAATGTCACATTTGGACTCCAGAGAACTTTTATTCCACTCATTCACTGTTTAATTCCTGTATGTTTTTATATAGAAACAAAAAGAACATGCATGTGTCTGAAAAAACATAGACTTTTAACAGGCTCTGTATTTAAAAATAGTGTCGAACTCCAAACTAACACAACTGGGTTTTTTCCTCTTGTACCTCAGTGATTCGACGATATTTTAAAACATCTGGCATACTTTAAATAAAGGCACGTTTTAAATTCCGCAAAACTACTAGCAGCTCTCATCATCTAGAAACAAAGCGCTGACACTGAAGACTCCTTCGAATCCTAACACGTTACACACGTACGTTTATCTGCTGTCCAGTAGGCAAATTCCACTATAACACTAACACCTTAAATCCTTTTGACCAATCAGACATGAGTATTCGATGGCAGTTTGCTAGCAATAGATAGCAATTTCATTTATATAATGAATATTATATACAGTATAATAGTATATGCTAGCAACATAAACAAAAAAAACAACAAATGATGTGGGTGTCGCTCCATTCGAAAGAAAACGGTTGGTTTTTGTTTATTTCCCTGGCCAAAGACGATAAGGCCGTCTCGGAACACCACGTCAAAGCGGGAAGATGCATCGGAAAGCAATGTAGGGTTTGACGGAAAAAAAGCTACAGACAAAACCTTTCCAACTGTCAGCCTCGTCCCGACGCAGGGAAGAAGGATGAGGAAACGATGGCAGAGGAATAGGAAGCGATAGAGGGATGAGGAAATGATAGCGTGGGGGGGGGTCCCGAGCTTATGCACGAGGTCGAAGGTCAAGGCGATTGGATTCGGAGTGTTAAATGTGACCTCGCTGATAAGGCAGGCTTCCCATCGGATTTTCATACGTGTCCCTTTTGATGGATTTTTTATATCACGGAGAAGCGATGAGTGTGTTTAATGTTTATTCATTTTACTCCCAGTTCACACAGGGGGGGGGGTATCTACACCTTACTTCCTGCTTCATACACATTTTAATGGAAGGAGTCTTCAGTGCTTTGCGACAGTCTTTGAAAACATACGTTTACAGTACATTTTTTAGCAGACGCCCTCATACAAAGCAACTACCAATTGTCACCTTTAATACAACTGAGCGGGTGAGGGTTAGGCGTTTAACGCCTGGGTCCCTGGGAGGTGCTGGGATTTGAACACGCAACCTTTCGTTCAGTATACCAACATCTTAACCGCTGAACCCATTTGCGTGAAAATTGTTCCATAAAGCGAACGTGTTGTACGAAACATAACTGGTGTAGTTGGGGTTGGAGCGGTTCCATGGTGTTGGCTTTCTGGGATTCAATTCTCCTGAGTGGTTCATTGCAAACATCGGTTCTGCTTCTTATATTCAGATATTTCTCGTTCCAACTGTTTGATCGTTAATGTTCTTGGTTTTTGAGAAGTTTTTGAAACGGTTCTATATTGAATTGATTTGAATTGAAAAGTGAAAAAAAAAAAAAGACGTATATTTAAAAAAAAAAAGTGATGGTTCTTAGCTATTTGTGTTTGTAGTATTGAGCCATTCAGAACACAACCATGACCACAATCCTGATACATGTGGTTTAAGGGCTACAGTGCAGCTTTTTAGTATAGTATAGTATAGTATAATGTAGTATAGTATAGAAGTTGAAATTCAAATGTGTGCTACAGAACCTCAAGTTAGTGGATCCATTATCTTGTTTGGTTCACTTCGGATCTTTCAACATAGCGTAAAGGTTTCATTTAAAAGTTCTATTATTAACAGTCATACACATGGACTACAGGTCTTTTGTAAAAACCTGACCATAAGATTGCTGTTTTTTTAAACATCTTATTCCACATTTAGTCTCCATAATAATTTCCACTTTTTTGGGAAGATGTTCCACTAGATTTTGTGGGGATTTGTGCTCATTCAAAGACAACAGTGTTAGTAAAGGCAGGGACTGATGTCAGTGAGGTGAGGAGGCCTGGGGTGCTGTTCACAGTCATTTCAAATGTCAATAGGGCTGAGATCAGAGCTCTGCAGCAAGCCACTCAAGATCTTAAGTTCTTGGAGTACAATCTTAGCAATACCTTATTGTCATTGTTGGGTCCTTGAGCAAGTATCTTAACTCTCAACTTAAAAAGGAAAAAAAAGGAGATACTTGTAAGATGCTATAAATGGAAGATCTCCCACTCTAAGCCATTTAAAGCATATCTTCACAGAGCTCGTACACAAGGGTTATTGTGATGCTGGAACAGGTTCAGGTCTCCTACTTCAAGTGAAAGGGAGAAATTCCATGCTGCCGAAGACTTCCAAAGGCATACTATAGAACTGTATGTCTTCAATGTCGTAGTATTAATTAGATTTTAGAACCATATATGCGTTTGACCACATTGTGCACTTAGTGATGTCATGCACAATGGTGTGTGTGAGATCTTCGTGATAATTGTTATAATACACAAACATCACTGGTGGTATAGAATAGAATAAAAGAACGTGTGGCCTTTCAGCAGCTCGTCCTCACACGCACCCTGATCCTCCCATGTATGCGTTTGTCACCTTGGCAGTTTTTCGAGGTTCACAGCGTCGTGGTGCGCCCGCCAGCCACCGAGACGACAAAAGGCAAATTGTTGCCAGGCCGATGCCAAGCCGGTGCCACGCCGTGACCTAATAAATCCGGCGCCGCGGCGGGTTGCGACCTGGAAACAAGCGTGAAGCCTAGACAGATTGGCAGAGCAGCAGTGGGTCGAGATGGTGCTGATATTTCCACTGACAGACACCTCCTGGATTTGTGAGTCTTACCACTAATATGCGTCCAACCCGCCTACACACTGGAGAAAAGAAAACAAAAATGTTGCTGTTTATAGCTAAGGCTAAGCTAAGCTGATATAAAATTAATAACGTCTCGCTATATTACTTTAACAGACGCTAGCTCTGAAGCTCCTCGCCCTCTGTAGCTCGTTAATCCACGTGGAGTTCGAAACAAACGCATTACTTTGCCATTGTATTTATTGTACATCTGATCAGATAGCTAGGTTGAACGCTAGTCTTGCTAGCTGTAACTTGTCCAGTTTGAAGTTCGTCCACATCGAGTCTTATTGGATTCATAGTCCAGGGGTCGCATTTGCATGCACATTTTCTTAGTAACTCTCTGGGTTGCGAAATCTTTCATTATAATTTTTTTTAGTCCATTAAATGAACAAACGGAAAAAGACAATTAGCAAGATTTTTTTAACTGAAGTACAGACTCAAACCTTATGTATGTATTCCACGTCCTGGGCCCTCATTGTGCAGAATTCCTTTCTCGTCCGAAATCGAAAGAGTTTCAGGTGGATTTTTTTTTAATTCTCTCTCTCTTTTTTTTTTTTCCACGTTCCTCAGCATTAATTAAAAGTAATTATGAGAGCGTGGAGGGCAGAGATAACTCTGGAGATAAAGAGGGTATTATGTCTTGGTTTTTGGCTTTATCAAAGTACATAATTTCCCCTCTCATTTGAATTAATTGGAATTAATTGTATGCTACGCTGCTCTCAATACAGGCGAGTAATCTTTGTGGGCCCCCACCAACCGAAAAAAAAAGCGGGAGATAAAAACCCGACCCCTCTTCCTTTATTCGGGTTAATTACGTTTCATTTCATTATTCCACCCCATCCCCCAAAACAACTCCCCACCTTTCCATGTTCCCTTCACATCGTTACGGAAATAAGAGAAGAAGCGCAAACGAAAAGTCAACTACCCTCTAGACTACCCCCTCCTCCACTCAGATACCCCTCCTCCAACCGCCCCGCCGATCTCGCACCCGGAATAAGTGAACTGTCAGCAAATTCCAGAGCAAAAATTAATTATTTCAGCTTGATAAACCTTTTCAACCACTTGACTCCGTGTGCAGAAAAGCCAATTAATAATGTCAAACATGCGCTCTCTGGTGGGACGAAGCCTTGGTTAATGAGTGTATTTACTTCACCAGCTGAATGAAGAGAGCGGAGAGAGCGAAACTTTGTCCACATCACGACACAACGCGACACACCTGTCAGACGAGCTCTCGTGTCACTGCCTCGAGCTAAAGGGGGGTAGAACCTCGTTCCAGGTTGTTTTGCTCTCGGCTGCACTTTCATCCTTGAATAATTGACGTCTGCCTACATGGTATGGAGAAAAGTTTGTGGACTCCTGACCATCAGCTTCTTTTTTGAACATCCCATTCCACTTTTAGTACCGCCACTCTTCTGGGAAGATGTTCCACTAAATTTTGTGAAGATTTTGTGTTCTCATCCAGGTACTGATGTAGGTCAGGAGGCCAATTCATCCCAATGGTGTTCACTAGGGTCGAGGTCAGAAATCTAAAGCAGGCCGCTCAAGCTCTTGCACGCCCAAGGGCTCTTGAGCAAGCGCTTCAACCCTCAGTGAAAAAAAATGAAATATTTCAGAGTTCCTGTGAATGAAATGCTTTTAATGTAAATGGAAGATCTTCTACCACAATCCATGTAAAGCATATTTTAATGGAGCTTGTGCACAGGAGCATTGCCATCCTGGAACAGGTTTGGGTCTCCAAGTCTATGTATGCTACCGCATCGAAAGACTGTGGAAACATTTTGGGGAAACATTTTGTTGAAGAACCACAAATGGCTGGAAAAGTCTGGTGTATTGGTGTTATCTGATATTCTTTTAAAAAAATAATGAGGGAACCAATGTTTGCAAACACAGTGCTTTCGTTGCATTTCGTCACATTACGCTGTCGCAATGAGGTGTTTAATGTTTTTTTTAACTCAGTTACAATCATGCCTGCGAGAAGGAAACAAAACAAATGGGTGAAATCAGAAGACTTAAACCGGATCGAAGAGGGTTGTAGCTGCTATAAAGTGAATCCTGCATTCTGGTGTACCTGATGGTGACTGAAGCTGCTGAAACGAACATGCAACCGTTACACGGTAGGATTTGTTTAGCAATAGATACTCCTTTGTTTTTTACTATATAGAACAGAAAATTTCACAAATTCCAGGCAACCAGGCAAGAAACCGTGAGAGGAACCAGACTCGAAAAGGAACCCGTCCTCATCTTCAATGCCGAATGTTCATTCATTTTAGTTCCATAACTGTTGAGGTTATCAACTGTTCTCTGATGGACACTCTCCATGCCAATCACAGCCCATAGTCATTGTTGCAGCCTGTATATGTTCATGACGGTCCAAATCCATCTTCATGGTTCTTGAAAACCACTTGACGAGAGGTGTACACTAACACTCAGGCTAGGTGTGTGGCTTCCAGTTTGGTCCTGCATAAATGACATGACTGACATTTTCTTTTCCTCCCCGACACGACGTCAAATGCCATCACGCCAACAATGAAAGGCATCCGGGAGGACACGAAGGCCAGCGGTGAGCACAGTGTCGTAGCAGTTGTTGAGTTTAAATGGACAATTTAGGCAGCCGTTACCACCCGAAAGTGTTTTTATTCTACTTCCTTTTTCTACTTTCAAATTCCACGGCCTTTCCTTCATTTCCTCTGAATCACCATTTAAAAAAAAATCTTATTTAGCTTTTGAATCTTTTTCTTTTCTTGTTTCTGTTTTTTTTTCTTTTCTGATTTCTTTTTAGATGATTTTTTTATGTTTATATTTATTCATCTCCTAAATTTTTTTGATCCATTTAATTTTATTACATAAAATTAATTACATTATTTTTATGTAATTGGTTTTACTTTCATTTCTTTATTTTTTTTTTATCTAAATTTTTTTGTAGTATTTTTTGATGATTTGTCTTAATAATTTCTTGTTTTAATTTTATTTATTTATTTTTATTGACTTTCTGTTAGGATTTGCAGTTTTCTTTATGATTTTATAGTTTATTTTTATTTATATATTTTATTAGATTTATTCTGTTAGATTTTACTTTGATTATATATATATATATATATATATATATATATATATATATATATATATATATATATATATATATATATAATCTTTGTTATTAATGTATTTATGTAAAAGTTTAAATTAAATTAAAGTTTATTAACATTTCATTTATTCTTGGAATATCTTTTTTTTGTCTTTCTAAAAATAATTTCAGATTAATTTGTGTTCTTATATATATATATATATATATATATATATATATATATATATATATATATATATATATATATATATATAATTATATATATATTTTTTATCTCATTCTTGCTTTTATTTCATATCCTGTTTAACTTTTTGGACTTTATTATTTTATTTGCTTTCTTTTCTTTTCTTTTCTTTTCTTTTCTTTCAAATAGTTTTGTTTTATTTTCTGGATTTTTATGATTTTTTTTTTGTTTTGTTTTTGATCTTTTGATATCTGCTCATATTATCTGTACTTGATTGCTATTTTCATTCTTCATGTTTCTTATTACTGAAGAATTGGGAACATTCTTAGACTTTTTCCTTCTTGCATGTCTGTCTTCTGTAGTCAACTGTCGTCCTCATGCTAGCTTCTCACACGATCCTCTTTACGTCTTCTTCCTGAGAAAAAAACCTCAGGATTGACCCAACCCTTGGTTGTGGTGTCTCAGTCAAGGAGACATCCTCGTTCCTTGAACCTAAAAAGATGAGTCGTGACCTCTAAAGTTTGGGTTCCTCAGAACCGAGACACACTTAAATGCTAATCCTCCTCACGCAGGAGCGGAGCTCTGAACCCAAACATATCATGATGCCAGTGTATTTTCATTTTCTTCTCAGCATGCGGCGAAGGTCTGACATTCCTCTGTCTCCGAAAAAGGCGGTGCAAGGGATCTCCAGACGAACCAAATGAAAAGAGCATGTTAGTAACCCGAGCCTGCTTTTTATAATGACATCTAAATCAGCTGCCCTGGAACCCACACGACCCTGGAGCCTGGAATGTTCCACCACAGTGCAGGACGGCTTCACACGAACCTCATGCCATCCTGCGATGTGCTTTAGAACCTTACAGAACCTCTGTAAGGAACCTCTGGTCTGACCACCGCTCCAGATGATCACCTTTTTTCACTGTGCAGGTGCAGAGTCAAAGGTCAAAGGTCAGCGTCCAGCACATGACTCAGGCTCTCCCACGGTGGGCTTCAGCGTTCCTGTGGGAGTGAGCACCTGTTCCGCATGTGGGAGGTAGCGGAAAGAAGACCCAAGGGATGCGTTCACAGTACAGAGATGTGGAATTCTGGGAATTCTGGACATCATGATGATGATGATGTATGGGAGTAGACAGGACACCTTGCGCGTTGCACCTGTAGCGACGGCTCACGTTACGAGAGCAAGGAAAGCGAGGAGGAATGCGCCGAGCTTCTGAAGAGACCCCACACCAGTGGACAACGGCAGATGGGCCCACGCAGGCCTGGCTCAAATTAGACACACTCCCACACACACACACACACACACACACATGCTCTCTCACAAACAGAGGCATGTGTGTGTGTGTGTGTGTGTGTGTGTGTGTGTGTGTGTGTGTGTGTGTGTGTGCACTTATAGCCCTGGATATTTGCATACACTTTTACGGGCACCCTCATCCACCTGCTCACACGTCATCAAGTTCGGATGATGTGTGTGCAGGTGAAGTGTGTTCCTGCGTTACACATAAACACACACAGGCCGCGCGATTAGCAATGCTAATAAATAACCTCATTTTTAATCATTCAGGAAAATTCTTTATTTTCTCGTCTTTCTTTAAAATCTCTACTTTCAGTGCATCCTCTGGTTTATTTAAAAAAAATTAAAAGTAATCATGTGAACTGAAATTCCTCAAGCAAACACGGGAAAAGCAAACAACTTTGCACATAAACAGTTCTAAACATAAACGTATAGAACACAAAATCATGTGAATGCAATCAAAAGTTTCATAACTGTTTTTAACCATATTGAATAAAAAATTTAAACAAACGAAAGTATATTGTTAATAAATAAATAAATAAATAAATAAATAAATATTTTTTTAAAAGTCAGAAATGTTTTTTTATGGCAAAATGAGTGTTTCATTTTAGAAAAAAAAACAAAAAACAAAGAAGAAAATGAAAAAGAAAAAAACTTATAAATAAATATTTCCGAATAATCAGATGAAAAGAAATCACCTGGAAATAAATTAATAATTTGCAAATATGTTGCATAATACAAATGTTTAGGAAAAATACACATAATCACGAGGGAAAATAACTTGTGGAAATAAATGAATCATGGAAAAAAAATGAGGGTTAGGGTTAAAGGGTGGAAGAAAAGAAATCGGAAATTAGGAAATCATGTATACAAATCACTTAATAAAACCAATTGAAAATATGTTTTTAAAAATGTTTTAAAAAGCACATGGAAATAAAAGATTTGTTTGTGCACCGAGTCAGCAAGTAAATGAATCATATAAAAATGTATTGCTGTTAAAAAATATATATAAATAAAAAAAAACATTGCGAGGAAAACAAATCACGATCACGGCATAAGAGCGTTTTTTGTACATAATATATTGGTTTTTCTGTTTTTATATTATGTAAAAAAATAAATAAAAACAAACTTGTGTGTGTGTGTGTGTGTGTGTGTGTGTGTGTGTGTGCACGCACGTTTGTGTGTACAGGAAGCAGTAAGGCGGCGTTCTCTTTTGTTTCAGCAGTTTGTGTAGAAACTATAGTTAAGTGTGAACACAAACAGAGGTGTGTATTACATCCTCGGTGCGAATTAATGTGACGGGAACATTCCCGAAAAAAAAAAACCCAATGAAAAAACAAAAGCGCTCCAAAAAAAGAGGGGAAAACCCCTGGAGGTAACATAATTGAATTATAATCAGTACGGGATTAATTAATCTATAATATTTATTCCTCTGTTTGGAAGAGGAGGCAGCGTAATAAAGGGTGTGTGTGTGTGTGTGTGTGTAGGGTTTTTTGTAGCTCCGCATCGCATTGTCTTAATAAAAACGCAGCGAGCTCAACATTGCCCCTTGACGCCTCTGCCAGAAGGTTATTGCAGATACGGCGCGCGCTGAAAGCACTTATCACGTGCGACAAATAATTAAAGCGTCCGATAATAAGGAAATTAACACGGGCTTTGTGTGCGTTCGGGCTTTTTTTTCTGTCCTTTTTTCTTCTTCTACTTTTTTCGCGCAGGACTCGGTTTATTGTGACGGAGCCTCTTAGGCGAGCCGGGGAATAAATTACGCAAAGAAAAGATGTAGTCATTAGGGGCGCTGATAAGGTGACAGAGAAAAGGAGAGAAGGCGCGCTCTCTCTCCCTCTCTTTCTGTCTCTTCCTCTCTCCGTCCGCCCTTTCATCAGGAAATATTGGAAGCCAAGGTCGCAGATGAAACGATTTGGTCTTTAGGGAGCCGCAAAATAAGTAAATATAGAAATAATAAGAGATGAAAAAACAAATATCCTGCGCCAATATTTGGCAAAGACGAGTTGCTTCTATTCATCAACTTTCTCAAAGTAACACTGCGGTATGGCAAGAAAATGACACCACCTTCTACTGCATCACAAACCGACCACACCACACGTGTTCCGCACACACGCGTGTTTGACACGCACTGCGGATTTATTTACACCGCCGATCCGTTCTGGATTCGTTTTGACACCCGATTTTTTTTCCCCCACTCGATTATTTTAGTTTGACACGGCACATTTCCACATCTGGATTTGACCTCACGTGAGATTCTTCACGTGATTTTTGACACTCTTAACGTTCAAATGACCTTTGTCTGGTTACATGACTCATTTTTCTTCACATGACTCCTTTTAACATCTGCTCACGTGACTCCTTTTAGCATTTGGTTAAGTCACCCATTTTTCTTCACATGATTCCTTTTAACATCTGTTTACATGACTCCTTTATTTCCTTTATACTCCTTGATTCATGTTCATGTGATTTTTATTCACGATTTATGACTCCTTTTAGCATGTGGTTACATGACTTATTTTTCTTCACATGACTCCTTTTAACATCTGGTAACATGACTCATTTTTCTTTACATGACTCCTTTCAACATCTGGTTACATGATTAATTTGTCTCCACATGACTCCTTTTGACATCTGGATACATGACTCATGTATTTGATTCATTCGATTTGATTCACACATCATTTTCACTCCTAAATCCTTTCTTCTCACTCAATTCTTTAACTTAGACATGATTCAATCTCACATCTGGATTTGATGAGATTAGTTTCCAGACCTGAATTTAATATGATTTTTTTTGACGTGATTGATTTCCACATTTGTATTTGACATGATTCGTTTACACACCTGGATTTTGACATGATTCATTTCCACATCTGGATTTGGTGTGATTCGATTTTACACCTGGATTTGACATGATTCATTTCCACATCTGGATTTGACATGAGTCATTTCCACATCTGGATTTGATGTGATCAGATTCCACATCTGGATTTGAC
Organism: Silurus meridionalis; assembly: GCF_014805685.1. NCBI lineage: Eukaryota > Metazoa > Chordata > Actinopteri > Siluriformes > Siluridae > Silurus > Silurus meridionalis. The sequence goes on from NC_060907.1 coordinate 18,737,294, forward strand.
ATGCTTTGCGTTCACATCTGCATTTGACATTCATTTCCACATCTGGATTTGACATGATTCTTTTATTCTTTTTCCCACGTGATTTATTTATTTTCAACTTACTGATCTTTCACGTGAGTTATTTATGCCTAAATGTGATTTTTGTTTTACACGTGATTTGCTTGTGATTTTTTGATGATTAATTTTTGATGATTTTTTATTCACTGTACGTCTCCGTATATATATATATATATCACAAGTTACATGTGTTTCATTAGATCTTATTTATTGAAGCAGCACTCGATTATTTTCTTAATAATTTTTCAAAAGATTTTAAAATATTCCTTTCACATCACCTTTTTTTTTTATTACTCGGAATTTATTTGTTTTGATGCTTTTTTTTTATAGATTTCCTTTATTTTTTCTTTTAAATTTTACACATTATTTATTTATTTATTTATTTATTTATTCATTCATTCATTCATTCATTCATTTGTAAAATGTTTCATCTGGGTAATTTCTCTTTTTTCTCTCTTTTTTTTACGCAATTAAAAAGATTTCTTTTTTCATTATTTTTTTTCCGAGGCCCACATTTTACATTTCCTCAATTGCTGCTAGCTAACACATACAGGAAGTAGCAGCAGCACTCGTTACATGCATCATCACGATAGCCTTGTATAGTACTCACGGTAGTCTTCCGTGGCGATGCCCCCTATTGTCCCTCGCTGGCTTATTTTTGACGTTTGACCTCGGCTTGATTGGCACGGCCACTGCTCACGCCAGGAGGAAGCGCCACGGCCTTACAAGTTTAGGAAGCATCGGTGACAGCACATTGTCCTCCAACAAAGACGGCCAACATGATCTGAGGGGGGTGAGGAACAATGGCGGAGGAAGAGACATGCATGAACGCTCGCCGCCTCTTTTATTCTTGCGGGCCGTCTAGACACTGATGTTCCACACCGAAAGGTTTTTTATTTTTTATTTTTTTGCCCTGCAAAACAAATGAAGGAATGATCCTCCATGCTAAGGGTCAAAATGGTGGCGTCCACTTAAAGAGTGCTAATGAATACTCGTATTGATGTGCGTTACCCAAATCAAACCCAACCTGTGTGTAAGGACATTTTTTTGTGTGTACGCAGCCTGCGAGCTGTACTGAAGGACAGGTGGTCCGACAAGCGAGAGACATGCACATGTACACTCGCTCATACGGGACCAGGCGTGAAAAAGAGCATAAACTTCACACCCAGCGCGAAGAAACAGCTCCGGAAGCTTTACATGGGACCTGCATGGAGCATGGCGACTTGATTTACATCACATTACACCATGTCTGGCGCTGTTGCAGACATCTACGCTTATAGATTACTGTAACGTGAGAAGAGCACGTTGAAGCTACTTCACTCGTCTCAACAGCTGGATCCTTGGAATCCGACTGGTCTGAAGACGGACTCACAAACAGTTTACCAGGTCGTCAAGGAGACAGTTATTTATCTTGGTAAGGAGTCTCCATTTTCAGTGTTTCAGCAGACCGAAGGGAACAGTTTTACACCACAGGAAAGTCTTTAGGAAACATGGCATTCTTTTGTTTTGTAGGTGCAAAAGGTTTTGGGACACCGGACTTTTCCCGCCATGTGATACTTCCCCAAATTGCACAAACCTCAAGGCACATAATTGTATACAAAGTCTGCTTCTGTGCACAAAGCTAGCTCCATGAAGATAGGGTGTACATGGGTTGGAGTGGAAGATCTGATGCTATAGAATTTTGGCTTGAACCCTATTAAAGACCGTTGGGACAAATGTGAACTCTGACTGCACCCCTGGATGAATAAAATCTCACAAATCTCCACAATATCTAGTGCACTATCTTCCCAGAAGAATGGAGGTTGTTATAAAAGTTGATCTGAAATGGGATTCTAAAAAAGGCACATACCAATTTTATTCTCAGGTCATATAATAGATACACAAGGTGGTATAAAAAATGTTGAGACTAGTTTTGTAACACGCCAACAGTTGGCAGCAAAGACTGCATGCGCAGTCACAGGGAGCACTGTCCTTCATATGTCGATATGCGATGTGCGTTACCATGTCTGCTATTTCATCATGAAAATCAAAGTTAGAACACCCTGGCACCAAGCTTTCCTCATATATAAGTTTTTCCCCGGAAACAACGCGATCGCACTTCCACTCCCACTCTACTCACCATATTTGGCGAGTATGAAGATGCAGCTCAAAGGTCGCCGTTTTGAAGTTGGTTGACACGATTGAAAAAGAAGACTTCCAGGACACATTTCAGAAGTGCAAGGAACACATTGCTGTGCAAGGGGACTATTTTAATGGTGATCGTGTGTAAACATACATAAATGAAGTACTTTCTTGTAAACAGAGCGAGTTTCGAACGTTTTTGATACCACCATTGATATCACCATTTTTTTAACTAGAGTTAATCATTTTCATGTTCTAAAACAGCCACAACACCTACTTATGCTTTAGCAGGTATTAACGCAAGTCCCTTACAAGGCTCTCATTTCTCTCATTGATTTGAAAACGCAATGATTTAATCTGACCGTTGAAAATGCAGCGCTGACACTGGGGACTCCTTCCATGTAATCACGACTCGTTAAATAAACATAAGAAGTCTTGAGGTGTTCCTATAAACTCGTTAGCTTATTATATTAGAATTGACGTTACAGGTGAAGCGCTGGGATAGAAAGCGGGCAAGAATTCGACAGCGTCATGGTGTCATGGAAAACAATGCACTTTCGTGGGTGGTAACAGTAACTCGGCTTCATCTCGCACACATCAACACCCCGTCGTGTTTTATTCCATACTTAACAGCAGAGGGCTAGGGTTTCTCGTATTTATGCTAACTAGTGCGTCGTAGCAAAACCCCCCTCTGCAGCGACGGGCTGTAAATCAGGCAGCAACTGCGCTGGACTCGATGCCACCCACTGCGCTGCTGCAGCATGCAGAGAATGGGCATGTCGCATGCCAGCGGGGCTGGAACTCAATAGGCCTGTATGTTTCAACCCCCCCCTTGTCCCAGCAGGTCAGCTGTGTGTGTGTGTGTGTGTGTGTGTGTGCGTGTGTTAGAGCAATGATACTGAAAGGAATCATAGTCAACCCTCCCTCTGCGGGCTCAGAGGCCACTGCTCCGCCACTGTAACCCAATATTGCCGTCTGAGCGTGAACGCATTCGGTGTAGCCAGACGCCATTTTGAACCCGAAAAAGACGAAGGAGAGCGGCACGAAACGCCCCACTTGCTGTTTCCATACCAGACCGAGAGCGGGGCGGCTTCGCTTGCCAGCAGGGGGTCTGTGGCCATGGCAACGCCTAAGTGATGCCTGCATAATGAGGGAGGTTAAACGGTAGCAGAGGCACGTCCTGACTCTTATTGGACAGCCTGAGGACCATATTTACATTCGGATGTTCAAAGTCCTTTAAAACACACACTCCCACACATATACACACAGTGGAAATATTATTATTATGCATTATTAGTTCAGCAACCCCCAGCAAGCAAAAGCAACAAAATAAAATCAAAATTAATCAAACAATCTTGCAGGGTTTAGTGATGAAAAAACACCAGAGACACCACCAACCACCCAATGTAGCTGTAAATCTATTAATTAAAGTCATTGTTTGATGTTGGCTTCTTTTGTGTCCACCATTGTTGATTGTTTTCTTCTAATGCCACATCCTCTAGGGTTTTGTTCCTCACTTTGTTCCTCACATAGTCTCATACCAAATTCAAGTACCCTCGACTTTGGAGCCCTACTAACCTCAATAAACTGAAATAAATAAAAACAGATTGAGTTTTTATTTGTAACCGGAAGCCTATTCTTCAAGCAAAACTCCTCGCTGAATCCTTAAAACCAAAATATTTTGGACCTCATTTTTTTTTTTGTGGTCTTTCACTTTGAAAATAGATATTGCCCTCGTGCATTGAGCCAACAATACCCCCGCCATCTTAGTTCCTGTTTGGATCAGTTCATGCCTTTCAGTGGCTCCATATGATCCCAGCTTGCATTAGCATAAGAAAGTGTTTGGTCCTGCCTGGTGGCCGGGGAGCCACAACAGACATCCAGCTGTCCATTCAGTCCGATTTCTCCTCCTGTTTTTTTTTTCCCCTTTCTGCGACAGCCTCAGCTAGAATCAATCATGTTTACCCAGCCCCGGTTTACCACCCTCCTCCTTTTTCCCCTCCATCCTCAGTACACCTCCTTGAGTTCGACCACATCGCACACAGTCACCCAATCCGAGTCGTCCCGCTGGCACCATGTGACTCGGCCTGCCATCCGTCAGCTCCCTGACAGCTCTTCGAGTGCTGATTTATCTAATTAGCAATCAATTAGCTTGTTACAACTGGATGCAATTACCTTTTTACAGAGAGGGCAGCTGGTGGAGGTAATAAATCGCCCCGTAAGTGGTACCCCCTCCGTCCTTTCTCCCTCTCCCCCCCTTTTTTCTCCCACTCCGCTCTTCACACGAGTGTCGGACGGAATTACAGGGCCGCCGCTGAAACGCAAACACCGTCTCCAGGGACTACTTCGCTCCCCCTGTGCTAATGTGCTGAAATCCCACTTTAATGAATATTGGACAAGTGAAAAGAAAGGGAAAATGGGGAAGGCTCTTTCATAATAAGGCCAGATTTCCGCCTGGTCTAATCCTCTGACAAAAAGCCGGGGTTGTTTTACAGCTGCCCCACACGCCGAGGTGCGCGAAGGGTCAGCGAATAATTTTCTGCATGGTTTGAAGCCATTACGAGTGACCGGTGGCCCAGTGCACAGCCTTCCACGCGTTGGTTTTTTCGGTGGTTGTGAAACGAAACCCCACCGAATTGTTTGGTACTTGAAAGAAGAGCGTAAACCGAGAGCTCTCGGTTCTTTGAAGGTCATGACCGGCTCAGAAGGGGTTTAGGAAATTACACCCAGATTATTTTTAGAATGAGTCTGGTAGCTGGGTTGATAGATTGTGTCTTGGCTTAAAGTGAAAAAATGTTTTTAATGAATTCAAACAACTATTTGAAAGTATCAGAAATCGGGTAATATCAGCTTGAAAGGAATGATTGCTGAGCTCATGGGCTGGGTTGCCAGCCAACTACATTTCAACAATTTGACGCTAGCACAAATCATTTTAGGTATTAAGCAAAAATAGATGCTTCTTTTTTATCAGCTTTTGCATAAGAAAGAAATCTTTACAGTGGTCCTTGCATATTTTTTATTTATTTATACAGTCGCTGCAGCATATGCCAACTTACATGCTTTCCAATCGTTTTTTTTTATCTAATTTTTGCTTGATTTTTACCCTGATCAAATATTATTAGGTAGCATTTGCTAACATAAAACAACAATTCCCTGATTTAGGAGACACTGTCATGAAGCACAGCTAGTCATATGGATCAGGAATAGAAAACTGTTCTAGGTTGTCAGCTAGCTTTTGTAGCTAATTTGAAAAGAATCGTAACTTAATGTAGCATCTTGTAAGAGAATATTTACAGTTAGCGCATCCGTTTAAAAAGAATGAGTGAAAATTGACTACATTTACATTATAACATCTTAGAGTCTGATTTTCCTTGTTGCTAATGATTTCCAACCATAATCCTATACGATGCTGTGGTTGCTAGCAGGAATCCGGCACTCGCTGATCATCATAAATTCTGAATTACGACCCGAGATTTAATCTGGTGTCTTTGTTTCAGTTTGAAGTTCCTAGGATTCGTTCACAGCAGACTTTCATTCATTTTCTTAATGAAGATTCGGCCTTTGGGATGAGCGGAAAAGGTCCTTAACCTTGGTGAAGGTGTACAACAGAGGATAGAGCGGGTTTTTCCAGAGGTGAAGGTAAAGTATTAACACAGAGTCAATAATCTTACACCTTTTCATCTTAACTCAAAACATCAACTTTGACATTTTGGAATTACTGTATATCAAATTCCACTACAACACTGAAAAATTCAATTCTGATTGGTCGGAAATTGTCGAGAATTTTTTCCCAAAAAAAAGCCTTCGTTAGTAATATGATGTTGTTTCTATAGTAACAACGCATCACATACGATCTCCGCTACGCTGAAACTTCGTGTATATATTTTTAATTTTTCAGGTTTATTTTTTTATAAAACTATAAAAGAATATATATATATATATATATATATATATATATATATATATATATATATATATATATATAAATAAAAATAAAAAATCATCATCAGAATAATCCACTGTATTATTTCGCTTATTATATTTATTCCCATGTAATTTCATTAGGAATAAAGCAGAAGAACACAATTTAAGACTTGATTCTAATTTGCACTCCATCTGTACGGAGCGTAGCGATGGAATGCTGAGTTTTCCACTAGGTTTCGGGTGTGTGTTGCAACATTAAGAAGTTTGCGGTTTATTTTTTGATTCAGTTATTCTGTTGAAATGTCAGTCTCGCATAAAAACGTGTGAGTAGAAACCACAATAGAGACGGTCATGACTCCTAGTGGTATGAATACTATTGTAAAAAAAAAAAACTTTTCTTTTTTTTTTTAATCCATTGGTTCCATTCAGCTTGCAAGAAGTTTCCAGGAATTTGGTTTCTTTAGAAGCATTAATAATAGATCTTTACAATTCCTTCCGTGTGTATTCTGGGCTCCCAAAGCGTGCCGTCTTTGCCTAATCCTTCTCTAGAGCTTAACCGAGGCCAGTGAGATGAAACTCAAATCCAGGTACGTCTGAATATCTCTTTTCACCTGCTTGCGGGGTCGGTGGCACGACAATGCCGGCACCCGACAAGGCAAGGTTAATCCAATACGCCAGCGTATTGTGTGGGGTCAAACTCCAGATCGTGCGTTTAGCGTATCATTAATTTCCAAACCTGCGGCCTGGGGTCCCTAGGCACACAATGACTCGCTACATTAGCTAAATGGCCGGCAGGCTGTAGTCTGTAATGAGATGAGTCGCTGGCGTGGCCGCTCGTTCATCATCCTGCTCGCTCCAATACAGGCCTTCTTTTATCTAGTCCCTCTCGGAGCTGATGTCATCACGGCCGACATTAATCAGCTGTCATGGGAGCTGGGGACTCCCATAATGCCCTATTAGCGTCCCTGTTCCAAAATCATTAGCCGCAAATGAATGGCCGGAGATTGGCCACTGTGACCAGGTCTATCAAAGGAACTCCAGGGTCTCTAGCTGAGAAAGCAACACGACCAACATTCCTGCTAAACTGCTAACTGACCAGGCTACTCTGATCCCCGAATTAGCTTGACTATGAACCAATCGTGAACCGTGTCCCCGTTCTCATAAATTCCCTTTCAAACTCATTCCAAGGTTAGCAGTGTCATTTCCTGTCTTTTTTTTTTAAATAACAAGCAATGCAATTTGGGAATTGCTTTATTACTACAAATAGGATTCAAAGAACCGTTTCCCATGGAAGCCTAAATAATAGTACACTCTGTCAGATATATCTCCCTTGGGACGCCATAAACGCTGGGCCTTGCTAGGATTAGGGTTTTTTTTTTTTTGCCTCCCACTTTGAGCATCTATTTCAATAAGGTAGCCATATGTCATGGTCCTACAACACACGAGACACCAGGAGAAAGTGATTACTGGCGCTTAATAGGTGTCACCACTCCATTGTGAGGAACGGGATTATGGGGGTCAAGTATCATATTAATCAAACGCCAATTTGCCAATTCATTCAGCGTTGTTTAGCCCCGCTCGCCTCGAACACGTCCTCGTCGTTCACCCCTCGCGTGTATTTCAATTACTCCTTCTGACAGACGAGCTTGTGGACATTAGTCACTAATAAGCAATGAAAGACAAAAGCTAAGACTGATGGATTGTTGTCCTGCTTAGCATTCAGAAAATAAAAAAACTGGGAAATTTACACTAAAAAACAACAACTTTTTTTACAAGCGTTTTTTTTTCTTTCTTAATAATTTCATATAATTTAACAAACAAATCATAAATTCTTGTTTTTTATAATTATTCAAGAAAATTATTCCTGAATTTTCCTTTTTTTACCTTTTTTTTTTTTTTACATTTGCCAATTTTTTAAACACATTTTTCCATATTTTTCAGGGAAATAATTTTTTACATATGATTTTAACCAGATTTATTGCTGTATCCTTGCACGTGTTTTTTTCCCATGCAAGGCTGTGATTTCATTTTGCAGTATTAAAATCTAGCACGCATCCAAATCGCTAATTGGGTAATTTATATATCAGCGCTACAGCACGGGTCATGTCGCTCCTTCCTACTCTTTCTCCACTCCGGTCTTTTTTTTTTTTTTTTTTTTTTTACAATAAACGCGTTCGCCGTTTAAGGGGCTCATATCAAATTAATGCCCTCATTAAGTGAATGAGGGAACCATTTGCAGGGGTGGGGATGAATATGCAGATAAGCCTGGGCCGGCCTTGTTAATGTAGGGGGTGGGGAACGGAAGGAGGCTAGCAGTTTAGCGCTACGAGGCTATTCATCAACCTGGGGAAAGGAGCCGTCAGTCCGTCAGTAGGCAGAGTGTATGTAGCGAATGTAGATTGTTGTTTTTTTTTCCTGTGGGAAACCCCTGTCAGATTTCGATATGTCTGAAAACTACTGTTGACTACTTCATCGATTCTGTTCATCCCATTTCATTCAGTCTTGTACAACCTCAAATTAAATGTTTCTCGAGATGTGGAAGAAAGAAAATTCAGCTTGAAGCGAGGTAGTAGCTCTTTGAACCGTTGGTAGCTAGTTTTTTTTTACCACACGAGCTACTCCTCACCTTTTTAGCTAGTTAGCTGGAGAAGCTATGGATTGCTATTTAAACAGTCTTGACATAATCGCTGACTCAAATGATAAATACGATTTCCCACGTTTGACTACTAGCTACTGTAGCTAGAAAGCTAACCACTAGCATGCTACACCAGTGATGATTAATTAGGGGGCCAAGCCCCTTGTTTTTCTTCTCATAATTATGACTACAGTACCCCACTTCTACTGTGGAATCGTATTTACACGGATCAGGGATAACATTGTTACATTATAAGATTATGAGTGGTGAAGTGAAAACACTGATGATCTCTTCATCATGGCACCTGTTAGCGGGTGGATTTATTTATCAGGCAGCAGGCAAACATTTTGTCCTCAAAGTTGACGTGTCAGAAGCAGGATAAGCGGGCGAGTGTAAAGATTTGAGCGAGTTTGGCAAATCGTGACGTCTAGACGTCTGGGTCGGAGCGTCTCCAAAACTGCAGCTCTTGTGCGATGTTCCTGGTCTGCAGTGGTCAGAATTTATCAAAAGTGCTTCAAGGAAGGAACAATGGTGAACCGGCGACAGGGCCACGTGCGGCCGAGGCTCATCGATGCACGTGAGGAAAGAAGGCTGGTCCGTGTGGTCCGATCCAACAGCTAGCTCCTGTAGCTCCTGTAGCTTGATGCTTCACATGGTCACGACTGTTTTAGCAGCAAAAGAGGGACAAACACTATAATAGGGAGGTGGTCAATGTTTAGCCAGTTTGGTGCACATACTGTACGTTTCTACATTCCTCTGATACTCGGGGTCACTTCCGAGTTCACCGTATCCCCCGATGGTAATTTCTACTCTCAAGGATTTTCTGACATTTTCATTTGTTTTGTTGTTCCGCTCCAATCTCTTCAATCGTGACGAAACTTAGCCGATAACAAACCTAAACAGAACGGCGCATCCGTTACACTCGGAGCAAATCGGACACATTTGTTAAAACTTGTTATGAAAAGGCAATTCGTAGCTAATTATTAGCCCGAGTGTTCAAACTCCAGCTTTTTTTTGTTGGTTTTATTAAAATGCCTGTGAGCACAGCGCTGGTTAGCATGACCACGTATTTCATAATTAGACCCATTAGAGGGCGAGACTACACACCGTATGAATATTCAGATTTGCACCTTCGTAGGACACGTTCCGTTTTATCCGAAATGAGAAAACATTCGGCTCTTTTTCTTTCGCAACGCGGATAGGGCCGCGTTCCCAATGCAAATCATTGTTTATGATAACCCCGGGCTGCGAGGAGCAATTACGGCACATTCATAAACAGAAGGGTGGCAGGACAAGTTGCTCGAATTATTGCCTTTTCTTTTAGCTTTTTTTTTTTTTTACGCCCGATATTTATTCATTTATTCTGGTGTGTGCCGGAGTTAAAGGAATGTCATCAGCAGGGGTTCCGATTTAATTTTGTCTCAGTTTGTCCACACTCACGCCGGTCACTGTATTGTGGACGAGGCAGTCACATAGCTGGTGGTGTAAAGCAGCGCAGGAAATATTCATGTTCATCAAAGCGGAGAAGAAAACGTTCGGTTGTAGATTTCAGAATGCAGCTGATCTCCTGGGATTTTTCCCAGCCCTCATTAGAGAAGGCGAGCAGAGGAGAAAGGCCAGAGAGGTTCAAGCTGACAAGAAGGCGACATGAACTACTCTTTACAACCACGCTGAGCAGAAAAGCATCTCAATATATGACGCTGTCTCACCCAGTGTCCTGAATTCTCTGACAAAACCTTGCTTGTGGTGTTTCAGGCTGGTGGTGTTGGTGGTGCCGGTGGTGTGAATGTTCTCGAGTAACCTTCCTTCGCTGCCAATGAATCTTGATGCTGCATCTCTGGAAGGATCATAGAATGTGAGATGTCACCAGGTGGAATCAAAGACCCAGTTAGTGTTAGCATGATGATGCTAATAAATAAAATGGCTGCCAAGTGTGTCCCTTACCTCTGTACTCCCATAATAAAGCAAACAGGTGAAGAAAGAAAGAAAAACAAACTAAAGAAAGAAAGAAAGAAAGAAAAATGATCCAGCTGGCTGGAGAAACGCCAAGTACATGCTGACGGCATACACACACTCGCACACTCAACACCTGCCTGTACCACCTGGCTGACCCAACCTGCGTGTCAGCAGGAGCCAGAATTGTGGTTATGTGTGAGAAAGGTGTGTGTGTGTGTGTGTGTGTGTGTGTGTGTGTGTGTGTGTGTGTGTGTGTGTGTGAGAGGGAGAGGGAGAATGGAGTATTGACATCAATAGTGTCTATGTATGTATGTATGTGCCCATGAATGCATTCTTGGCACTTTTGTATTTGTGTGTGTGTGTGTGTGTGTGTGTGTGTGTGTGTGTGTGTGTGTGTGTGTGTGTGTGTGTGTGTTGCCTGATAAAGCCAGGGCTATCAGCAGCCCTACACTCCCCTTTTCATGCAGTCCACCGTCATTTGCATGCTATAATTGGATCTCGTCGAGTGCCAGATCGGAAGCATTTGGCAAAGAACTGCATTTTTATGTTTTTGTTGATTATCATCATTATTATTATTATTATTATCATTATTATTATTATTATTATTATTATTATTATTATTATTATTATTATAGTCCCTAAAAGCCGCTGCAGATCATCAGGCCAGATTTCAGATTTTGCAGTCAATAATCCGGAGACCTCAAACTAAACTGTGTGTGTTTAGACGCAGGTAGACACTAAGATTACTGTAGAGTTTTGTATAATGCTGTAATTAGGGGGCCAAGCAACAGAGGTTTTTCTCATGATGATCATGACGATAAAGAATATTATCAATCATTATTATTATATGCTGAGGCGACATTAATGGTTGTTATTTAAGTGTCTCGAAATTTTTTTTTTTCTTTGTTCCTGTGGAGAAGTGAGGCTTTCTGATTCCCTGATTTAATGATTTTGTGACTCACCGTGCCTCTGACTCTATGACTTTCAAATCCCTGGTTCTGACTCCCTGATTGTCAGACTCCATGACTCTCGGACTCCCTGACCGTATGACTTCCTGACCCCCTGACTCTTTGTTTTCTTGACTCTCTAAATCTCTGATTCCCCGACTCTCTGACACTCTGACTCCCTGACTCTATAAATAACTAAAAGTAAGACTCACAGACTCTTTGATTCCCTAGTCTTAGACCATATAACTCTCCAACTCTCAGACTCCCTGACTCTCAGACTCCTCAACTTTTTGACTCCCTGACTCTCCAATTTCCTGAATATCTGACTCTCAGACTCCCTGACTCTTGGACTCCTCAACTTTTTGACTCCTTGACTCTCCAATTTCCTAAGTATCTAACCCTCAGACTCCCTGACTCATTGATTCCCTGTCTGTTTGACCCTGCTTCCCTGAGTCTCAGGCTCTCTGATTCCCTGACTCTCTAAATTCCTGACTCTCAGACTCACTAACTCTCTAATTTCATGACTCCCTAATTCCCTGATTCCCTAATTCGTTGACTCGCTGACTGATGATTCACCTGATCGAAAAAGATTCATCTTGACGTCTCAGTGTTTCTGAAGGTGAGATCAGACCGCGTGGAATATGTTTGCTTTACATTAGTATCGATAATATAATATATTTGTTTTGATAATATTCTTACGCTGTAAATTGTCTCATCTTGTGGTTATTGATTATTTACAATTGAAATATATTCAAATGAATTGTTATAAACACATTTTAATTGATTTTCTGCCCGTCAGTGTTTCAGCATCATTCCTATCTGTAAAACTGGGTAAAGAGCATAAAATGCAAGCCACATGTTCAGGCATACTGGAGGATTCTACACGTTTGAGCGCTTTGTTTCCTGGACTCGTAACTTTGCATGATTTGGAGAAGAACAGGTGCGGTGTGTGTGTCGCCGTGCGCTGTTTATTGATCTGTAGTGCTGTTGTGAGTAACAGTTGGCTGAGCAGATTGGGACGTTGAGCACCGAGGAGAGACGCTGGCACGTCGCCCAGGTGTCTCTGAGAGGAGGAGACGCACGTGTGGTACAACAGATTGCTAACACGCTCCGCCATATTGCGAGGACAGCAACCTCTTGACATCGTTTTTCACAAGATCTTGAAAACTGCCGCATCTTTTTACCGGGTTGCACTTTTTTGTTTGTTTATATTACCTACCACCTCATTACACCAACAGGCAGTATTTCTGTTTGTTTGTTTATTTGTTACCATCACCTCATTACACCAACAGGCACTATTACCGTTTGTTTGTTTGTTTATTACCCACTCTTAAAATTGACAGGTTACTGTATTATTTATTTGTTTGTTCGTTTATTTTTTAATTCTTTTTTGTTTGTCAGTTTTTGTTTGTTTGCTGCCACACCCAATTACACCAACAGACAATATTCAAATTGTTTGTTTGTTACTCGCTATCTCATTCCAGCAACAGTCACTATTTATGTTTGTTTGTTTGCTTGTTTATCACTCCTTCATTACACCAACAAATTGCAAAACAATTCTTAATTTGTTTGCCATGTTTTCTGTTTGTTTGCTGCCACACCCAATTATGCCAAAAGACAATATTCAATTATCCATGTATTTGTTTTTATTTGTTTGTTACCCATCACCTCATTACACCAACAGGCACTATTTCGGTTTGTTTGTTTGTTTATTACCCACCACATCTCTTAAAATTGACAGCTTACTGTATTATTTATTTGTTTGTTTGTTTATTACCCACTTCCATTACGCCAACAGATTGCAAAGTAATCCTTTTTTTGTTTGTCAGTTTTTGTTTGTTTGCTGCCACACCCAATTACACCAACAGACAATATTCAAATGGTTTGTTTGTTTGTTACTCGCTATCTCATTCCAGCAACAGGCACTATTTATGTTTGTTTGTTTCCTTTTTTATTACTCACCGCTTCATTACAGCAACAAATTGCAAAACAATTCTTTATTTGTTTGCTATTTTTTTTGTTTGTTTGCTGCCACCCCCAATTATGCCAACAGACAATATTCAATTATCCATGTATTTGTTTTTATTTTTGTTACCTACCACCTCATTACACCAACAGACACAATTTATTTTTTTGGTTTTTTGTTTGTTTATTACCACCACATCTCTTAAAATCATCAGCTTACTGCATAGTTTATTTGTGTTTGTTTGTTTGTTTGTTTGTTTGTTTGTTTGTTTGATTGCTGGTTTATTAGCCACAACTCCATTAGACTGCAAAATAGATTATTTGTTTTTTGTCCATTTTTGTTTGTTTGCTGCCACACCCAATTATGTCATCAGACACTATTCTATTAATTTTTTTTGTTGGTTGGTTATTTGGTTGTTACCCACCACATCTCAAAATATACAGTATTGTAAAATTATAGTGTCACTATTGGTGGAAAAAAAAGAAACCGAAAGCTGTCTAGGCTTCGGCTCGGTTGTGGAGTTTCTTTTCCTCGTCTGTTCGGTAGATAACATTTTTAGCCGGATCTAAATATGACTTGACTGAACTGGGCCAGCAGTTTGACGCTGTGTGCTGAAGGGCTTCAGAGCATTAAATATACTTTTCAGCAGACGGAAAAGCAGCGTGTTTCGTTTCCCTCCCACAATCACAGCCTGCGCGGTCCACCGAGATGCCGCGATGTGACTTATATAGCTGTCTGTACGCCTCAAATACACTTTACTGCCACTGAATCAGCACAGTGCCAAATTAGCCTGCTCACCTTCGTCCTGCTAATAAACGTTTCACCAGGAAAGTAAACGTATGCGCAAAACTACTTGGACACCTGACTTTTCCAGCCGTATGTTGTTTTTTTCTCCGAACTGTCACCTCAAAGTCTGAGGTAAACAATTGTATAGGATGTCTTTTGAAATTTTTAACTAAAAGACCCAGCATGACAAGGCATCTGTGCACAAAGCTAGCTCCATTAAGATGTCAAGTCAAGTCAAGTCAAGTTTATTTGTATAGCGCTTTTCACAACAGACATTGTCTCAAAGCAGCTTTACACAAATCAACAGTGATGGTGAATGGTGTGAATTTGTCCCTGATGAGCAAGCCGTGGCGACTGTGGCAAGGAAAAACTCCCTTAGATGTTATGAGGAAGAAACCTTGAGAGGAACCAGACTCAAAAGGGGAACCCATCCTCATCTGGGTGACATCAAGAGTTTGATCATAAATCTTTCAACAATACAGAACACTGGAGAGTGAGAACTAACATGATTACTGGAGTATAAGATTATAAGTAATGTTCTTTCTGCAGTCTTAAACAGTCTATATGGTTAGTAGCTCCGAGTTTTATAAGCTCAGCATTTGTGATCACCACAGATCCAGCATCAGCTTCTCCATGCCAGAGCCTTTAAACACTCCAGGAGGTCCAATGTCAAAACTCCACACATGTAGCGGGATCCAAATGGCACTGGTACGTCTCTAGATGGTTCAGGATGTTTGTGAGTTCGGCATCTACTTCTTTAAAGGTCCGTAATCATCACGAGGTGGGAGGTGACTGGAGCTGGAGCAACCTCAGGATGCCTCGGGATGGGGAGAGAAAGAGAAGCAGTGGAGAGGAATTAGCGTAGCTGCTGTTCATGATATTAACAGCACAAGTTGATAATGTGCATGTGATCAGATGTTCTGGAGCACAAGGTTATGATGTGATGTGTGTTATGTGTAGGCTTTGCTAAAAGATACGTTTTAATCTACACTTAAATTGGGTGAGTGTGTCTGAGCCCCGAACACCGTCAGGAAGACTATTCCAGAGTTTAGGAGCTAAATGTGAAAATGCTCTACCACCTTTAGTGGACTTTGCTATTCTAGGAACTACTAGAAGCCCAGAGTTTTGAGATCTCAGGGGCGTGGCGGATTGTAGCGTGTTAAAAGACTGGATAGATACACGGAGCCAAACCATTTAGTGCTTTATAAGTGAGAAGTAATAGTTTGTAGTCTATTCGAAACTTAACAGGAAGCCAATGTAGGGACGATAAGATCGGGGTTATGTGATCATATTTTTTGACCTTGTAAGAACTCTGGCTGCTGCATTCTGGACTAACTGAAGCTTGTTTATTAATGAAGCAGGACATCCACCTAGTAACGCATTACAGTAGTCTATTCTGGAGGTCATAAACGCATGGACGAGCTTCTCTGCATCGGATATAGACAACATATTTCTTAGCTTAGAAATATTTCTAAGGTGAAAGAAGGCTGTTTTGTAACCTGATTGATGTGATTTTTGAAAGACAAGTCGCTGTCTAAAATAACACCCAGGTCTTTTACCGTTGAACTAGTGGTTACAGAACATCCGTCTAAATGCAGGTTGAGATGCTGGAGCGTCTGTATACCAGTTTTTGGGCCGATGAGCAAAATCTCAGTCTTATCAGAATTTAAAAGTAGAAAGTTATGGGTCATCCAATCTCTTAGTTCCTTAACACACTCAGTCATCCGGGTTAATTGAGCTGTATCGCCTGGTTTAGATGAAATATATAGCTGAGTATCATCAGCATAACAATGGAAGCTAATTCCATGCCTTCTAATAATATTTCCTAACGGAAGCATGTATATTGTGAAGAGCAGGGTCCTAGAACTGAACCTTGCGGCACGCCATAATTTACTTGCATTAGCCTGGATAGCTCTCCATTCAAATCTACGAAATGGTAACGATCGGACAGGTAGGATTTAAACCAGCTTAATGCCTGTCCCTGAATGCCGATGTAATTTTGTAAGCGATCTAGGAGGAGATCATGGTCTATAGTGTCGAATGCAGCACTAAGATCTAGTAAAACCAACAGCGAGATGAAGCCTTGGTCTGAAGCTAAAAACAGGTCATTAGTTATTTTAACTAGAGCAGTTTCTGTGCTATGATGGGGCCTAAAACCTGACTGAAATTCTTCAAAGATATTGTTCTCTTGCAGGTAGGAACATAACTGTGCAGCGACAATCTTTTCTAAAATCTTAGACATAAATGGGAGATTTGAAATTGGTCTGTAATTTGATAACGTGTTTGGATCCAGATTAGGTTTTTAATGAGGGGCTTAATAACTGCTAACTTGAGGGATTTAGGGACGTGACCTAAAGATAGTGAGGAGTTAATAATATTTAGAAGAGGCTCACCAGTTGTATATAACACTTCCTTCAGTAATTTAGTAGGAATTGGATCTAACTGACATGTTGTCGATTTAGCTTTGGCAATAACATTATACAGCTCTTCCTGTCCTATACATGTAAAACAGTGGAGTTGTGGAGTTGAAGGTAACACTGTCTCAGGAGATGCTGTAAGAGGTTGAACTGCCACAATTGTTTTTCTAATGTTATCTATTTTTCAGTGAAGAAAATCATAAAGTCCTCACTACTAAACTGTGATGGAACACAATTTTCAGAGCCCTGATTTGTAGTTAGTTTAGCTACTGTACTGAAAAGGAACCTGGGATTGTTTTGTTGTTTTCTATAAGTTTGCTCAGGTGTTCAGCTCTAGCAGCTTTTAGCGCCCGTCTGTAGCTGAGCATACTGTCTTTATACGCGATTCTAAATACCTCCAATTTAGTTTTCCTCCATTTTCTCTCCAGATTACGTGCTGTTCTCTTGAGGGCATGTGTATGACTATTATACCAAGATGCAGGTGCTTGGTCTCTAACCTTTTTAACCGGATAGGGCAACGGTGTCTAATGTGCTAGTGAGGATAAGGTCTATGTTCTTAGTTATCTCATCAAGATTAATAGTAGTTATGGATTATTTACAATTGAAATATATTCAAATGAATTGTTATAAACACATTTTAATTGATTTTCTGCCCGTCAGTGTTTCAGCATCATTCCTATCTGTAAAACTGGGTAAAGAGCATAAAATGCAAGCCACATGTTCAGGCATACTGGAGGATTCTACACGTTTGAGCGCTTTGGTTCCTGGACTCGTAACTTTGCATGATTTGGAGAAGAACAGGTGCGGTGTGTGTGTCGCCGTGCGCTGCTTATTGATCTGTAGTGCTGTTGTGAGTAACAGTTGGCCGAGCAGATTGGGACGTTGAGCACCGAGGAGAGACGCTGGCACGTCGCCCAGGTGTCTCTGAGAGGAGGAGACGCACGTGTGGTACAACAGATTGCTAACACGCTCCGCCATATTGCGAGGACAGCAACCTCTTGACATCGTTTTTCACAAGATCTTGAAAACTGCCGCATCTTTTTCCCGGGTTGCACTTTTTTGTTTGTTTATATTACCTACCACCTCATTACACCAACAGGCAGTATTTCTGTTTGTTTGTTTATTTGTTACCATCACCTCATTACACCAACAGGCACTATTACCGTTTGTTTGTTTGTTTATTACCCACTCTTAAAATTGACAGGTTACTGTATTATTTATTTGTTTGTTCGTTTATTTTTAATTCTTTTTGTTTGTCAGTTTTGTTTGTTTGCTGCCACACCCAATTACACCAACAGACAATATTCAAATTGTTTGTTTGTTACTCGCTATCTCATTCCAGCAACAGTCACTATTTATGTTTGTTTGTTTGCTTGTTTATCACTCCTTCATTACACCAACAAATTGCAAAACAATTCTTAATTTGTTTGCCATGTTTTCTGTTTGTTTGCTGCCACACCCAATTATGCCAAAAGACAATATTCAATTATCCATGTATTTGTTTTTATTTGTTTGTTACCCATCACCTCATTACACCAACAGGCACTATTTCGGTTTGTTTGTTTGTTTATTACCCACCACATCTCTTAAAATTGACAGCTTACTGTATTATTTATTTGTTTGTTTGTTTATTACCCACTTCCATTACGCCAACAGATTGCAAAGTAATCCTTTTTTTGTTTGTCAGTTTTTGTATGTTTGCTGCCACACCCAATTACACCAACAGACAATATTCAAATTGTTTGTTTGTTTGTTACTCGCTATCTCATTCCAGCAACAGGCACTATTTATGTTTGTTTGTTTCCTTTTTTATTACTCACCGCTTCATTACAGCAACAAATTGCAAAACAATTCTTTATTTGTTTGCTTTTTTTTTTGTTTGTTTGCTGCCACCCCAATTATGCCAACAGACAATATTCAATTATCCATGTATTTGTTTTTATTTTTGTTACCTACCACCTCATTACACCAACAGACACAATTTATTTTTTTGTTTTTTTGTTTGTTTGTTTGATTGCTGGTTTATTAGCCACAACTCCATTAGACTGCAAAATAGATTATTTGTTTTTGTCCATTTTGTTTGTTTGCTGCCACACCCAATTATGTCATCAGACACTATTCTATTAATTTTTTGTTGGTTGGTTATTTGGTTGTTACCCACCACATCTCAAAATATACAGTATTGTAAAATTATAGTGTCACTATTGGTGAAAAAAAAAGAAACCGAAAGCTGTCTAGGCTTCGGCTCGGTTGTGGAGTTTCTTTTCCTCGTCTGTTCGGTAGATAACATTTTAGCGGATCTAAATATGACTTGACTGAACTGGGCCAGCAGTTTGACGCTGTGTGCTGAAGGGCTTCAGAGCATTAAATATACTTTTCAGCAGACGGAAAAGTGGCGTGTTTCGTTTCCCTCCCACAATCACAGCCTGCGCGGTCCACCGAGATGCCGCGATGTGACTTATATAGCTGTCTGTACGCCTCAAATACACTTTACTGCCACTGAATCAGCACAGTGCCAAATTAGCCTGCTCACCTTCGTCCTGCTAATAAACGTTTCACCAGGAAAGTAAACGTATGCGCAAAACTACTTGGACACCTGACTTTTCCAGCCGTATGTTGTTTTTTTCTCCGAACTGTCACCTCAAAGTCTGAGGTAAACAATTGTATAGGATGTCTTTTGAAATTTTTAACTAAAAGACCCAACATGACAAGGCATCTGTGCACAAAGCTAGCTCCATTAAGATGTGATGAACATAAATATAGATAATAGTTTGTGGACATTGCTCTGTGTTTCTTTTTGAGCATCCCATTCCAAATGAAGTCCTCATTTTCTGTTATAATAATTACCACTCTTCTGGGAAGATGTTCCACCAGATTTGTTCGAGATTTGTCTGGGATTCATTCAGCCACAATGTTGATTGTAAAGTCAGGTACTGATGTAGGTGTCAGAGTTCACATTCATCCAGAAGGTGTTCAATAGGGTTGGAGCTCTATAGCAGGAGATCCTCCACTCCGACCTGTGGAAAGAATATATTCATGGAGATGTCTTTGTGCATTTCAGGCTAAACAAAAAAGAAATAACAAAGAAATGCTTTAGGCCATAAGCGTCAGGAATGGTTTTGTTAAAATAACCTCAACCTTTTCCTCAAAATATTTCTCTACAGGGCATTTAGCTACTTTGCAGTGTTAGCAAAACAAAGTAGTTCGGCTGCTAGCTTACTACACTCAGCTACCTTATATTAGGACCATGGCATGCATTTATGTTGTCCTACTTCCAAGAGGCTTTATTTTGATCACCAAGGGCGTATAAGAAAGTCAGTCTGAGGTAAATAATATAGCCGACTAACTCAATTTGTACTGATAAACATGAACATATCCTGTAGAATACAGACCTGTTGGATAGAAACATACCTGTGAGGAAACAAAATAGGCTAAAATTAATTTTCTGTCCTCCTACTTTTTCTTTTCGAATGCTTAAGTGTTAGGGCTTGTGCTATATACAGGTGTGAGCTTTTATACCCTGACGGATCTTTTAGAGCCCACCATACGCTAAGGATGCATTCAAAAGTCAATCTGAGGTCAATAATATAGCTGACTAACTCAATGCGTACTCACTAATGAACGTAAAGAACGTATACAGTAAAATACAGAGTTTTTTTTACCACACAAGATTTGACCTGTGAGGTAAAAAGTTACCTGTGAGGTAAAAACTAGGCTGAGATTGAGATTACGTCCTTCTCCTTATTTTTTCTAAACGCTTTACACAGGTGTGAGCTTATATACGCTGACGTACCTGTTAGAGAGCATGCCGTGTTTTGAGCCCCTGACAGCCCTGTAATGACATTTCGCTGTTCCTGGCGCATTAACGTGAGCATAATTCATTATTCAAATACCATCGAGATACGCAAGCGAGAGAGAGAGAGAGAGCGAGAGAGATGTGTTACAATGGCATAATTACATTTTATTTTATTATTGACTTTTATGCAGAGCTAGCAGAGCTCCTGAAATGAGCTTGGGAACAGATTACTCGTCTCCCAGAAGATACGGACAGGCACGGATGAGATAGTCGAGCCATCCATCTTCTCTCCTCCACCTTTCTTTAATTATTGCTTCGACGTTCCGGGATTATCGTCTCAGAGGCTGCGAATAAGAAGAGGATCTGGGGACCAGCGTTTATTAACATAACAGAAGAAAAAAACGTACGAGACGTGATCGGACCCCTGCGAAGGGAGGACCCGTGGATTTTCTTGCTTATGGTTTAAAGTGTAATAAAAGTTTAACAGTATTTTCTTTTCCTTTTTTTACAGCTGTATGGAAACTTCAGAAACACTGGGGTTCAAATAGCAGGAGCACAAATCACGGTAATCAAAATTTGCTTAAAAGCACATGATTCACTTCCTGCTGCCTGTTTTTTTCCTGTTGAGTCAAAAAAAGATGAGAGATGAAAAACTGATGACGAAGGTTCCAAACAAATGCACGACAGCATTCAGACAACAAGAGTTGAGGGCCTTGTTTACGGGCCCAGCAGTGGTGCTGAGATTTGAACTTGCAATCTTTCAATTTAAAGTCCGATGCCTTAACCACTGAGCTACCACCTCCCACTGCTTCATTTGTTGTGTCTCATCTTAAATATCCTAAATACCACAAACCAGATTTTATTGGAATGGATCCAGACGCTTGAAAAATATTCAAACCTTATTCTCCCAAACCGTTTAGCATGGTACAAATCGAACGGACGTGTCGCTACGATGAGATGACGGACGTCACGACCTGCCACTAGCATTTCCGTCCTTAGTTTCCATGACAGTCGCAGAGACAGCGTCGGGGGCATCAGGGCTGAAGCAAAGTGCAACCGCGACCAATTTGCGTAATTCATTTAAGCAGAAATGCTTCCTCGCCTCAAATTAAATTTTAACACGGATTCCTTCATGCGTTTGTACGTTTGTACACAGCAGAAATTGAAAATCAGAAGTGTTCTTTTGTCATCGTGCGTCTACACTTCGGTGCGCTTTAATGGGCCGGACAGCGTAATTGGCAGATTGTGTTATGTAACGTCGTAGCGTATTAAACTCCTCGCGGCTAGCTTTCGCATTGTCCATTTTGGAAACACACGTCACTGCACGTTAGCTACAACGGTTGTAACATACACACCGCTGTGCATAAAAATTATCTGTACAATGTTTGAGGAAACAAATCAAATACTTGTTGATTATTCTGCAGCAACAACCTTTTTTATTTCTGTTGCACCAAAGTGCTAGCAATGTTTTATTTTTAAAAGTTGGAATCGTTTTATTTTTTTAAGCGCGTAAATTTATGTGAGTAATAAGGCATTTGTTTCATGATTCGTTCAGTAGTTACACTTTTTTACAAAACAGACTCAGGAAAAAAGTTTTCACAATCAAATGTTTATAATTTACTTTAAAAAATTGTTTTATAAAAAAATAATTTTTGAGAATTTTTGCCTTTTGACAGATAATTAAGAAATACATTCGATTAGACGAACCCCAGCATAGGGGCTGTTAAGAAATCAAACACTAATCAATTGTTGTTTTGTTATATAATTCCATGTATTTACCTCTAATAACCACTAATATTTAAACAAAATAAAAACACCAAGTCCCCGATAAAAACCTTGAAACGTTAACTGTCCTGGCGATGTCCTAAATAATGTTAACCACTGGTGACTCCTTCCTTAAACACTAAAATAAACCTCTGTCCACCGTATTTCATTTGTTTATACGGATTATACATCCCCTGTTACTATAGCAACCATAACGTTAACGAGTAATTACTGTCCGACCAATCATAAAACAGAATTCCACCTGTTATTCCTTCTTTTTTCCGATGCGGTTTTGAGGTTATTCCTTGAATAATAGAGCTCCGGAAAGGACTAGCGATGACAGCCTGACCTTATATCGCTAAGCGGGCGAGCTAGCTGGCTCCAGCCTCGCCGCTTATTAAGGAATGACAGCCAGAAACAGCAGAGACATGGAGACTCGTCATTAGCGAAGCGTCAGGGAAGATGTTCCTCTGATCTGACATGACAAGCGGTGGAAAAATCTCTCTCTCTCTCGCTCTCTCTCCGGTTCTGTTTCTTGCTAATCACGGAGTGAGGAAGAAATAAATAACTATCAGAAATAAATAACTAGTAGAAATAAGGGCTTCGAAAACATGCAAGAGCATCGACTTTACAGCGGTAGGATAAAAGAACAAAGCAGTGCCTGTGTGTGTGTGTGTGTGTGTGTGTGTGTGTGTGTGTGTGTTTGGGTTTGGCATCTGAAAGAGGAACAAGAGGAACTCTGCCACTAGCGAGCAGGTGAAAGAGAAGATATCGGGTATCGCACTGTCTTTCGGAGCGCCTGCGTTATGATTATTAGCAGCTGCAGTGCAGTGCTAAGAGCTGTGATTAATGACTCCTGAAGTGAGTCGAACCCCCGCGTACTGCGCTAATGAATATCTCCGCGAGCAGGCTAGCAGGCTAAAGCCCTGGTTAGCTTGGCACGGGGAAGATCTTCTGTGTCCAGCTTCAACGTTAGATTCCTCAGGGAGTTAAAAGCAGTGTGTAAAAAACAAAGAGTAAGAATTGCAGTGCAATAAGTCACAAAAGCATTTTTGCTAGCTCAAACATTAGCATGTGAACACTAATGGAACCAGCTGATGGAAATAAATTACCTTCTAGTTGATTTGTTGGGAAACAATTTTAGCACTAGTCACGAATATGAACAGAAAACTTCAGAGAAGCAGAACCATCAAAAAAAAAAGAATAATTTTTGTGTTTGTTCTTTTACCTCAGAAATATGATCTATTGCCATTCTTAGGTGTTTCTGTAACACCTTTTTTGACCATGATACATCGCCCGGGAGCACAGAGGGTTAAGGGCCTTCCTCAAGGGCCCGAGGAGTGGCAGCTTGGAGATACTTGGGCTTGAACACCCCGCCCTGGGCCACAAACCCACCAAGGCTCCATTCAAACGAACACTTCTGCTGATGAGAGAGATGTTTAGCATTTCTAGTTTGTCCCCCCGGGGCCAGAGATAGTCACATATTGCACGCAGGCCACCGCTGTACCCTTAAACAGCTGTCCAACAAATTCACGCTTTCAATCTATTGCCAGATTCGGTCTGACCCAGAGCCGACTCTTAAACTCGATAAACACGGATGACACGCTGATCAAGAAGATGTTTAATTGTTGCTTTTGGCTCCATGGTGCGGCTTTTGATCCGTTCCTCTGAAGCTCCTCGGGTGCTTAGACTAAACAAATATACGTTTTCTCATTGTTTTCGTCTGTCTCTTCTGTCTTCGATCGAATGGAAAATGCACCGGCGGAGTGATCGATGGTCCTCGCAGCCAATTGGAACCCCTGTGAGCCACAAAATTGATTTCGCTTAAACCAACAGTATTGCCGAAGTTCTTCGTTACATCGAATAATTCTTTCCATCTTCTGTTGCGTACAGGGAAGGACTCTCTGTCCATCCAGAGGCTGAAGGGCTCCAAACCAGATGTTGCACCGAAAGGTTTAATTTTCCGCCATGATACGAATCCCGGGCAAATTACAAAAGATGCGCGCATTGGCAAAAAAAAGTCCTTTCTTTTTTTTTTTTTTGCAGAACGCTCCTCGGGAACCTCGCGCGAGTTATGGTGTTATCATTCCATCTTGACAGCGCCTTATTATTTGGAGGATAGTCAGCTCTTGGATTGTGTTTCATTCCGTGTTTCCGAAGCCCTGGACCTGCTGTGCCCGCTCATAACCAAGTGACTTTTAGGACTTCATAAGTTGTTCCCAGGAAAAGCCACAAGATTTAAACTGTAATATTAGACAATGTCTTTATAGAAGCCAGAGCCTTCATGTTGTGAAGTTTGACTGAGAAGATATATATTTCATTTTTTTTTTTGGAAAGGAATTCTTTTTTCGGAGTGCATTCGTAGGTTAAGGATGGAAATGTAACCCTTTGAAATCTGAATTGCGATTGGTCACAAGGCGTTGATTAGAGCTAATCGAATTGTACAGAACTTGTATGGAATGTTCTCCATATCATTTTCTATGATATATTAGATATAATCTCAGTAGCTCCTGAATGCAGAGCTCAGAAAATCGAATGAAGCAGGTGCGTAACCCGACTCTGCACTTACCCTGGACCTCAGTTGATATATATGTTTTTGTCTTTGTTTTTAAACTTTTGTGAGGTTCCTACTAAAGTTGGACTTCTTCGAAGAGTGTCATATTTTTCTATGAGAGAATAATCCCAATGTGAGGAATTAAGAAAGACCTGCAAATCATTGAAATCCCCAGTCGAATCCCGGTGCAAAATTTGTTCCACGTTGACGATCTTTCTGTTTCCAAAATAAAACAGTGTAAAGCAATTAATATACAACAAATAGGGAAATGGGATTTTGCAGAGTCTCCTCAGGACTGACAAGGAAATCTCCATGTTCTTCTAACGTTCCTGCAAAAATAGAGAGAATTCCAAGACAGGAGTTTGATTGAATTTGACTTTGTGTTAACCCCGACGGCCCCATGAACGCACCGTGCTACTTGCCCTAGGACAAACCGACAGGCTTTCTATAGAAACCAGCTCTGTGCTGGAATTTCGCCTGCACTTTGAACAAACTTGGACTAAAAAAAAAAGAAAGAAAACCCCACCAGTGTACAAATGTCAGTGAGCAGTATGCGTAGGTATTACCGTGGTCTGTTTGATCCGACATTAAACATAGCAGGCCTACGTCTGGAGAACCCGATCTCCCCGTTCGGCGACCCTGACCGATATTAAAGCCTTTTCTCATCCTTTCGCAATAACAGTATCAATGTGGATGCTGATATGTTGTTTTTATTGATGTGTTTGATTCAAGAAAATTGAAAGCATGTTCCAGGGATTGAGCAACTGCGATCCAGAGAGTTCTCACTGCTGCGGCTTTACCCCTCTTGTGTGCTCACTGACGTTTAGCAATTGCTTCTTTACTTACAGTGAGGAAAATATGTATTTGAACACCCTGCTATTTTGCAAGTTCTCCCACTTAGAAATCATGGAGGGGTCTGACATTGTCATCGTAGGTGCATGTCCACTGTGAGAGACATAATAAAAAAAAAAAATACAGAAATCACAATGTATGATTTTTTAACTATTTATTTGTATGATACAGCTGCAAATAAGTATTTCAAAACCTGAGAAAGTCAATGTTAATATTTGGTACAGTAGCCTTTGTTTGCAATTACAGAGGTCAAACGTTTCCTGTAGATTTTCACCAGGTTTGCACACACTGCAGGAGGGATTTTGGGCCACTCCTCCACACAGATCTTCTCTAGATCAGTCAGGTTACTGGCCTGTCGCTGAGAAACACGGAGTTTGAGCTCCCTCCAAAGATTCTCTATTGGGTTTAGGTCTGGAGACTGGCTAGGCCATGCCAGAACCTTGATATGCTTCTTACAGAGTCACTCCTTGGTTATCCTGGCTGTGTGCTTCAGGTCATTGTCATGTTGGAAGACCCAGACTCGACCCATCTTCAATGCTCTAACTAAGGGAAGGAGGTTGTTCCCCAAAATCTCGCAATACATGGCCCCGGTCATCCTCTCCTTAATACAGTGCAGTCGCCCTGTCCCATGTGCAGAAAAACACCCCCAAAGCATGATGCTACCACCCCCATGCTTCACAGTAGGGATGGTGTTCTTGGGATGGTACTCATCATTCTTCTTCCTCCAAACACGTTTAGTGGAATTATGACCCAAAAGTTCTATTTTGGTCTCATCTGACCACATGACTTTCTCCCATGACTCCTCTGGATCATACATGGTTTAAGCAGGGGAACCTTCCGTGCCATGCATGATTTCAAACCATGATGTCTTAGTGTATTACCAACAGTAACCTTGAAAACGGTGGTCCCAGCTCTTTTCAGGTAATTGACCAGCTCCTCCCATGTAGTTCTGGGCTGATTTCTCACCTTCCTTAGGATTATTGAGACCCCACGAGTTGAGATCTTGCATGGAGCCCCAGTCCGAGGGAGATTGACAGTCATGTTTAGCTTCTTCCATTTTCTAATGATTGCTCCAACAGTGGACCTTTTTTACCAAGCTGCTTGGCAATTTCCCCGTAGCCCTTTCCAGCCTTGTGGAGGTGTACAATTTTGTCTCTAGTGTCTTTGGACAGCTCTTTGGTCTTGGCCATGTAAGTAGTTGGATTCTTACTGATTTTATGGGGTGGACAGGTGTCTTTATGCAGCTAACGACCTCAAACAGGTGCATCTAATTTAGGATAATAAATGTAGTGGAGGTGGACATTTTAAAGGCAGACTAACAGGTCTTTGAGGGTCAGAATTCTAGCTGATAGACAGGTGTTCAAATACTTATTTGCAGCTGTATCATACAAATAAATAGTTTAAAAATCATATATTGGGATTTCTGGATTTTCTTTTTTTAGATTATGTCTCTCACAGTGGACATGCACCTACGATGACAATTTCAGACCCCTCCATGATTTCTAAGTGGAAGAACTTGCAAAATAGCAGGGTGTTCAAATACATATTTTCCTCACTGTATATTCTATTATTGATACGTGTAAAAACAAATGATGATATCTACATTTTATTCACTATTACAGTCCTTTAAATGTATGATGTTATATATATTTATATATAATACGAAAAAAATCATTGTATCATTGTCCTTAGTGTTGTCATACTCTTAGCATGCCTGCTATTTAGCCACATTTTGAATATTTGCTAATTCTTCTTTTAAAAAAATAAGAATTCGACCTTGTTACTTTCAAACTAATTAAACGCAAAATATCAGAAAATATTTCATATAGGTTTTATAAACCTTCATGTTGAATGAGAATTTTTTTTTTCTTGATTATACCCTAAAGCGACTATTTCTAGTTTGTTTTTTTTCTGTTTTTTTTTATTAGCTACAGATTACAGTACTGTATACAGGATGTGGTGCTAGCTTGGTGGTTAAGGCATTGGCCTTTGTCTTTAAAGGTCATGAGTTCAAATCCAAACCACACCAAGCTGCCACTCCTGGGCCCCTGAGTAAGGCCCTTAACCCCCATATAGCTGCTCAGTTGCACAAATGAGATCAGTGTACTGTAAATGTAAACATATCATTATAACAACGTACCAAATATCGGTACATTAATCTGATCAAAAGCCCAATAATGATGTTCTCAGAGGTAAAGATTCAGCCTCAACCTCAACTGCCACCACAATAAAGCCTTTTGATCTGAACCTGGCCACCCCATTCCTATTGACCAAGAAGTGTATTATATGATGTATTTGATCTCCAAAACCTTTTCATTCCCATTCTATTGCCACCATATGACATGACAAGCAGGTATTAAAAAATATATCTCATCCTCTCATGGGTCCAAAAGATGAAATCCTGCCTTGGATAACAAACGAATGACATCACAGAGAGCCAAGTAATATCATATCATGTTATTAATGATTCCTGTGTTGTATATGTACGCAGAGGTTCCTGTTAGCTAACCAAACTTCTCCCGGCATCGCTCAAGATTAGATTAATACCCGAATGTGACTGTTTGACAGACTCCTTCTTCCAGTTATGGATGAGGTTATTTACATGGCGCATGATGAAATCCGGGAGATGGATGTCCTACTACACATGTGGCTGATGTTGTAAAAGAAATCATTGGCTCATTGACTAATCGAATGTGCAAGGAGGCATCGTTTTTTTTGCCCCTTTACAGAGAGAAAAGTCGAGGGAAAGTGAAAGCTGTTTGGTGGTTGCAGACATCTGAACTTTGGCTGAACCCCAGTTTTTAGGATGCTGCACGAGGATGACGCGTTCGGGTTCGAATCTGAGCGGCTGACATCGGGCCGATGGAAAGACATGATATCTTATTTTTCTGAGCTGGGCTGACACAAATTCCACCCCATTATTATTCTC
Source organism: Silurus meridionalis (assembly GCF_014805685.1). Taxonomy (NCBI): domain Eukaryota; kingdom Metazoa; phylum Chordata; class Actinopteri; order Siluriformes; family Siluridae; genus Silurus; species Silurus meridionalis. The sequence continues at coordinate 18,765,998 of NC_060907.1, forward strand.
TCATGGCTACGAAAAAAAAAGAGTTGTGCTCTGGAATTGAGGCACTCCGTAAGCAGATGTGGGCAAGGCAAGGATGGCTTTTGCTTTTCATTTGGATAATTTGTTTATCCTGATGGGGTGAATGAAGATGTTCTGGGAAGGAGATTCTGAAGGGAAGTCCAGTCCAGAGTCTTCAAATTAAGCAAAGAGGACTCGTAAGCATGTGCATGCAATTCAAGCTGTCAATCTGAAATATAAAGCATGTGGACATGATGGTTCATAGTAGGAAGAAAAAAAAAAAAAAGAGTTCCTCAAGCTGTACACAACAATCACAACGGCAACAGAGCTTGTCCTTCTGCTGATGCATCATTGATACAAATTCTTTCCCAGTTAAGGCTTTATCCCGATTTGGGGTGTGGGAGATCCAGAGCATATCCAGCAAGGCTGGAAAACACAAAGGAGGGATGGGACCGCAGTTTGACAGTCACTACTTTATCCTGGTCGCAGTGAATGTGGAGCGTTAGCTCGGAAAAACTAGACACAAGGCGGGTCACCAGTCCATCATGGGCAACATGGACACACTTTTATCTCTAGGTTTCCATCAGGAGCCATCAGTCAACCTACCTGCAATCTTTTGGGAGAAAATTATAAGAAAAACCTACTCTTTACAGACAATTTACTCTAAACCAAGCTCAAGCTCAAACCTTGCAGCTGTTGTGCCATTGCTAATCTATGTTACAGGCTCAAAGAAAGCATGGTCCAGGGTGGGGTCTGATTAGTACTTTCAGGTAAACCCTAGAAGGAATCCAGTTTTGCCTTAGTACGCAAGCATCGGTGCCATAAATCGGATTCCGGTGGAGTGGAAGAATTGAACATTGTGTGAGAACTTGTAAAGCCGTCTAGATGATGTAGGGAAAGTCGTCCATGATTGTCCTGAGGTTACTCATTTTGTCTAAAAAGTAAACAATTGCATGCTTTCAAAGATTGGAATGGGTCGACTGAAACCTTTTAGCAAGGAGCTTTCGGGCTGCACTGGCTCCATAACTAGAATCAAATATGATTCCACTCAAACCTCTAGGAATGGCAACGAGGCAAGTGAGGTTTTGCAAATTACTGGAAATTAGCATAACTGCCATGTTTCATTCATCAGAGGAGGACTTTAATGATTTCTACTCACCCCCCCGTTTGCCAGGCTTAGCTGTGTTCGAGAGCCAGCGGTGAACCCCATGCAGGTCGAGGCAGCTTGTACGGATTGATATTGCTCACAGCGTAATGCGGAGCAGATTTGCTGACGAGAAGCTCATCGCAATTTCCTTTCATGCTCATCGTCCTCCTCTGAAGCCTCTCGAAAAACATGCATAAGGAGACCAGATGCAAACAAAAAGCCGCGCTTACATATGTGTACACATCCCGTGGTCGCAGTCGACAGTTATTCTCACACTTGGCCAAATGTGAGGGTCTCGATGTGCTCGCTCTAGTGAACAACTCGTGTCTCTTCGGCACCTTGTTCCGATGATGGTAAAATTAGTCCTGAATAAAAAAATGTAAAAAAGGATGTGCTTGAAGACGTTTTAAGAGGCAAGACTGGTAGCCACATGAGGCTGTATCGTAATATGCCAAACATGCATGTTTTTTATGGCATATCATTGCAGATATGTTTATAGATTGGTGGTATAGCGAGCAATCTGGTGAAGAGATCAGGAAACACCATGACATTCCAGGCTTTCATAGGCTGGAATAAGTGCAGTGGTCGAATCGGCTCCAGCGCACGCTCATATGCAGGAAGGCATCTGTTACTGATCTGTGTGGTTGGTAAGCAAGTCCTCATAAACATCGCTCACCAGTTCATTAGCAGGGTGTGTGTGGGTGTGTGTGTGTGTATCTGTGTTTGTAGTGTTGATAATCTACCCTGATGAATGCTGTGTGGCAGTACCCTGCACAGTTCCTCTGTCTTCAGGACTCAGTGCCTGGGAATTACCCTACAGGCAGTAAATATTTCAGTAGATAGTGAACAATGCTTCAGTCTCCCGAACTACCATCCGGTAACTCCAGCGAATAACGGGTCAGAAAGTCAACACAATCGAAGTGCGGTTTATTTTTAAAACACTTACCAAACCTGCACTTTTCCAGTAGTTCATTATTTTCTGCAACTGTGTGTGGAAAAAAAATTGACATCTGTGTTCTCAGTCATGATATCATCAAGGTCTGTTCCCCCCGTACAGCCCTATAAAACGCTTTTGTCTGTTCTGCTATGTTAAGCAATTTGGGACAGATCGGTTAACAAGCCAAAAAAAAAATTCCACAGGCCCGATTTCGAATTTGGACGCAGATACATACAGACGGCGAGAGTTCCAGGCCTGACCGTAAGCGGATATCGGTCTGTCATATTAATATAAATGTTGCGCGCATCATTTCAGGGGATTATCGGGCTCAGGTGTCAAAAGTTGTAATCCTGGTAATGGATGAGAAATGAAAGTTTAGAACCCGTAAGATTGACTTCTCAGAATCTGTTTTGAAAATTGAATTAATATTTTATTATTATTAGTAGTAGTAGTAGTAGTGGTGGTGTTTATAGGACTGTGGTGAGACCTGAGATGTTGTATGGTTTAGAGACAGTGACATTGAGTAAAAGACAAGAGGTGGAGCTAAAGGTAGCAGAGCTGAAGATGTTGAGATTTTCGTTGAGAAATTAGTTAATTAGAGGGACAGCGCATGTAGGACGGTTTGGAGACAAGGTGAGGGAGGCGAGATTGAGATGGTTTGGACATGTGCAGAGGAGGGACATGGGGTATATCAGTGGGAGAATGCTGAGGATGGAGCATTTATGGATAATGAGGGAAAACATGCAGGTAGTTGGGGTGAAAAAGGCAGATGTAGAGGACAGGGGGGTATGGAGACGGATGATCCGCTGTGGCGACCCCTAATGGGAGAAGCCAAAAGAAGGAGAAGAAGAAGTAGTATTGGTGGACAAAGTACGCAAACGATGTACTTCAGTTAAAGTAGAGATCCAGGTCAAATATGAATCCAGTAAAAGTGTCCCTTTAATTTTTCACTTGAGTAAATGTACAAATGTATTTGCCTTTAAATCAAAGTACAATGATTTATTATGGCTATAATGTTCCTATTATCATTTTTGTCACAAGACTCTTTACTTAATCAACTCATAGAATAATATTATTGAGTCAAACACTCACTGATTTCTATTCAAATGATCATGAGCCCAAAACCTTTTCATCTGCTTCCATAAAATCGCACAAATGAGGTCACGTGTGTTGTGGTGAGTTCGAGTCTGGAGTTTCTTCATCATTTATTCTCTCTAAATGTTCTGCTTGCTGTTAAACTGACGCTGAACTGTATGTTGGTGATCAGTAGATACACCAAACGCCGATCGAAACAAGTTTAAAACAGAGATTGTGGTCTTTTTTCACACTTTCTCTTACTGTGTCTTTTATTCGCTCACTTTCTCACTTTCAGTCTTTCTCTTTTTCTTACTGTCTGTCATTCGCTCAGTATCTCACTCTTGCACTTTCTTACCTTCTCTCTCTTTCTCTCATTCTCTATCCCTTTTTCACTCTTTTCTCACTCTCTCCCTTATTCTTTCTCACTATCTCACTCTCTCATCCTCTCTAACTCTCTTTCTTTTCACATTCTCTCACTCTTTGTTTCACAATTTATCTTATTGTATCTCTCATTCTCTCTCTTTGACTCTTTCTCTCTCACTCAATCTCACTTACCCTCTCACTGTCTCTTTCTCACTCTCTTATTCTCTTTCTCGCTCTTTCTCTTTTTCACTTTCACTCTTTTCCTCACTCTCACACTCCTCTTTCACCTCTCTCTCTCTCTCGATCTCTCTCTCTCTCTCATATCTCTTTTTAACTATCAATTTATTTATTTATTTATTTACCTTTTATCCATTCAACTCACTTGAGTAGATATTAAGGAAAAATTGCACGTTACTTGATATAAGAATGGTGGACACATCACAACTGTCACAATAAAGGAATGTTGAAAAAGTTACTCTCCTTCTTCTCTCTCTTGTCTTATAATGAGGTAAAGAAACTGTTGATCTTGCTGTGTTTCCCCCCTTTACTTTGTATTATTTATATAGATGTGCCTGTGGGATTTCAGATAACGGATGTGTTGTGGAGACAGCGAGCTCGGCTTCACGTACAGGCCACTATTAAAAACTGAAAGGCTCATATTTTCACTATCAACAAGGCCCGGACGTCATCTCGTGTCTGGTAAGCCGAATACGGACTCCAAATGAAAATCATAAATTTCTAGTATAAAAGTTTTTTTTCCATTGTTGTAAACAGTTTCTCTGTGATATCGCACATCATTTATTGCTCATTGGTATTACGGGTGGGGGCGGGTTGGGGGCTTTAGAAGAAAAGAAAAAAAAGATTTACAACCGTGTAACTAGTAATGTAATTATAAGCCCTTTTAGAGACAAAATATACGGTTATAGAACTCGCCACAATTTTCCATATGTTGCTCTATAGGACAGAGTGTGTCCTTACTCCCGGCTAGTTATCAGCTTTTTACATATGGTTCAACTTTGCACCCTCTCTTCTGTGGGGCCTGAACGCTAACACACACGCACACGCACACGCACACACACGCACACACACACCTGGGTTTCATTACCACACTAAGCCGCCCATCGCGCTAGTGTAAGATAGGGTTATCTCAATCAGCCTCAAAACGCTGGTAGCCGGGAGAAAGTAAACACACCAGGCCCCGATGGAAAGACAGAATTCCGAGCGCGTACCGCAAAAACCAGGTGAAATGGCAGCAGCGTGGTGTTGAGCGCGAACACTGCAGCTTAGCTCAGGATTTAAAGCAATACCCTCCATGTACTCGTGCCTGTTCTGCTTTTGTGCCATGCCGAATATGTAAATATGGGCCTTGATTCGAAGAGACGTTTCACCGCAAACGTCTAGACGGCTTTCTGAAAACAGTATGCTGTCAGGGAACTTTATATATATATATATATATATATATATATATATATATATATATATATATATATATATATATATATAATATTATACACTGTATGGACAAAAGTTTGTGGACACCAGAGCTACTTTTGATACCAGCTACCTACTTTTGAAGGTCCCATACCACATTTAGTCCTCATCTCTTTTGGGAAGATGTTCCACAAAATTTTGTAGAGATTTGTGCTTCTCAAAGGTTTGAGGTTGGGTACTGATGTAGGTGAGGTGAGGAGGCTTGAGGTGTCGTTCTAATTCATCCCAAAGGTGTTCAATAGGGTTGGAGATCTATAGCAGGAGATCTTCCATTCCAAACCCATGGAAATCAGATCTTCATGGCACTGAAGTGAAGGGAAAATTTCATGGCACAGCATTCAAAGACTAGAGACTAAAGTTCTATACAATCGTGTGGCTCTGACGGGAGGTGGCAATGATTTATAATTTAGGGGGAAAAAAACATATGGGTGGAAAAAAATTTAATCTGGTGTCCCAATACCAGATACATTTTTTTATTTTTCCCCACCCATATGTTTTGTGTCCCAATACCAGATTTTGATCACACAGTGTGACATTCAAAGTGTTTCTTTTTTTCAGCTAGTGCATGAGACACTTTTGAGAAGTTGTATTAGTTGGTCATGGGTGTTCTAAACTATGCCGAGCGTAGCGAAACACTTTCGCTGAACCAAACACTGTCTTTTTTTTTACCCTGTCTCAACTCCACCCCCCCAAACACACACACATAGTTTTGTCAGTCACAGCAGGACTGTCATCATTTGTCGTGCTGCTTCATGCTTCATCCCCACTTGACCCTAACGACCCCCTGAGAGGTCCCACAAGGCCGCACTCTGGGTCCTAGGTAAATTCTCCTCATGCTCCCAGACAGGGGTCAGTTGGAAGATTAGGGGCTCTCAGCGCTGGTCTGAGGCAAGTGCTATAGCTTAGCATGGGATTAAGTTTCTTCGGGTAATTGACGGTATTGGGAAGGTGAAATTGGCTTTCGGTTGCTGATCGGCGCGTATCATCCGGACTTTTGGGACGAACATCGGAAAAAAGCGTCCGGGTTACAATTTTTTTCCACTTATGAAGATTGTGAGAGGAGTATTGGGAAAATGCTGTGTGCCAGTACAATTCCCATTTTAACCAATCATGTTACAGAAACATGGTTGATAAGAATGAAGACCATCTCAGAGATTCTCAGGCAGAATGGTGCAAATATATATATGGAAAAGTTGAGGTGAAATAACCACTGTTTACATCTGTGCTGAGCAGAAAAGCATCTTAACAACCCCAAAACTGGGGGTACAACAAGAGTCTGACTCCTGTCAGTCAAAAACAAGGATGCTAGCCCTGCCTAATGCTAATCTCCTAAATGTAGCATCGTTTTTTACATTGCTAGCAGAGGTGGATTATCATCCCACCATTCAAACTTTCCATATATGGACAAAAATGACACTGTGGGTTTAAGAATGGAAAGATTTCACACTTCCTGCAAATCCAGATGATTCAACGGAAAGCAAGGGCTGAGAAATGCTCTCTGTAGGTTAAATCAATGCAGATGTATCTCCATGCCACACACACATATGCTGACACACACATGGACAAGCACACACATTCACACCCACATGCACACACTCACGGACGGACACACACACACATGGACACACACATTAAACAGACTTTGCTTGTTCATACCTTTTGCACACACACAGGTGAGGTGATATTGTGATTAGGGATGTAACGGTACATGTATTCATACCAAACCGTTTCGGTTCTGGAAATATGATTTGTAGTGCGTTGTAAAACTCTGATTTTGTTTTGTGTTTTATGTACAGCTTTAAGATTCTCTCTTAAAAAGGAGAAAATCCTGACAATTCCGCATATCGAGAAAGTGAATAAATGAAGGATGGTATCGTTAGAAAATTAAATATTAAATGTAACACACACAGACACACACATATATACACACATCTGTGTTTCCCAAATGGGCTCTAACAAATGTAAACTATTTATTTTAATTCTTTCATTTATTTTATTTAATTTGTGCCAATTTAATCGATTACTCAATTTAATCAATATAATAAAAAAGTGTGTTGCATTCATTTGATTTATTATGCTATTTTCCATTTTGTTTACTTATTTTTTATATTATAAAATATAATAATTTTAAATTGCTTAAAAAATGTAACCTGATGATGTTCACAAACGATAATAATATAAATTTTGTTAAATAAAAACTATAAGCAATTTTGTGTTCTGCATTTCTTCCCCCAACTGTCCCGAAATTGCACCGAACTGTGATATAAAAACCGAAATACGCACCGATGTGTGAATTTTGTTTACCATTACATCCCTAATTGTGATGATGAGGTGATATTGTGTTGTTGATGTTTTGAGGTGTTGTGTGAATGTTGTGAGGTGATGCGAGGTGATGTGAGGGGATGTGTGGAATTTTTGTGAGGTGATATTGTGGTGGTGTTGATGTTGTGAGGAAGTTGTGAGGTGATATTGTGGTGGTGATGATGTTTGAGGATGTTGTGAGGTGATATTGTGGTGGTGATGATGTTTGAAATAAATAGAAATAAACTATAGCTATAAAAAATAAACTTGACGTGATGTTTGAAGATGTTGTGAGGTGATATAGTGGTGTTGATGTTTTGAGGTGTTGTGTTAATGTTGTAAGGTGATGTGAGGGGATGTAGGAGATTCTTGTGAGGCGATATTGTGGTGGTGTTGATGTGGGTGATATTCTGTTTATAATGATGTTGTAAGGTGATATTGTAGAGGTGATGATGTTTTGAGGTTATATTCTGTTTATGATGATGTTGTAAGGTGATATTGTAGTGGTGATGATGTTTTGAGGTTATATTCTGTTTATGATTATCATGTTGTGAGGCGATATTAGGGTGGTGTTGATGTTGTGAGGTGATATTTTGTTTATGATGATGTTTTGAGGTGATATTGTAGTGGTGATGATGTTTTGAGGTGATATTCTGTGTATGATGATATTATGAGGTGATATTGTAGTGATGATGTTTTGAGGTGATATTCTGTTTATGATTATCATGTTGTGAGGCGATATTAGGGTGGTGTTGATGTTGTGAGGTGATATTCTGTTTGTGATGATGTTTTGAAGTGATATTGTAGTGGTGATGATGTTTTGAGGTGATATTCTGTTTGTGATGATGTTTTGAAGTGATATTGTAGTGGTGATGATGTTTTGAGGTGATATTCTGTTTATGATCATGTTTTGAGGTGATATTGTAGTGTTGATGTGAGGTGATATTCTGTTTATGATGATGATGATGATGTAAGGCGATATTGTAGTGGTGATGATGTTTTGAGGTGATATTCTGTTTATGATGATGATGATGTTATGAAGTGATATTGTAGTGGTGATGATGTTTTGAGGTGATATTCTGTTTATGATGATATTTTGAGGTGATATTGTGGTGGTGTTGATGTTGTGAGGTGATATTCTGTTTATGATGATGTTTTGAGGCAATATTTAAGTGTTGATGTTTTGAGGTGATATTGTAGTGGTGATGATGTTTTGAGGTGATATTTTGTTTATGATTATGTTTTGAGGTGATATTGTAGTGGTGATGATGTTTAGAGGTGATATTCTGTTTATTAAGATGTTTTGAGGTGATATTGTAGTGGTGATGATGTTTTGAGGTGATATTCTGTTTATGATGATGTTTTGAGGCGATATTGTGGTGGTGATGATGTTTTAAGGTGATATTCTGTTTATGATGATGTTTGGGGGCGATATTGTAGTGTTGATAATGTTTTGAGGTGATATTGTAGTGGTGATAATGTTTTGAGGTGATATTGTAGTGGTGATAAAGTTGTGAGGTGATATTGTAGTGGTGATGATGTTTTTAGGTGATATTTTGTTTATGATGATGTTGTGAGGTGATATTCTGTTTATGATGATGTTGTGGGGTGATATTGTAGTGGTGATGATGTTTTGAGGTGATATTTTGTTTATGATAATGTTTTGAGGTGATATTGTAGTGATGATGTTTTGAGGTGATATTCTGTTTATGATGATGTTTTGAGGTGATATTGTAGTGATGATGATGTTTTGAGGTGATATTCTGTTTATGATGATGTTTTAAGGTGATATTGTAGTGGTGATGATGTTTTGAGATGATACTGTAGTGGTGATGATGTTTTGAGGGGAATATTTTGATTTGATGAGGTTGTGTTTTGATGTTGTGCAGTGATGTTTTGTAGAGAACAAAGACGGTGTTCCAGTTCCAGTATAATGAAGAGACATGTTCAGGAACCTTTTGGGATTAACACAAACAGAAGAAAGTTTTTTGCGTCTTAGCTTTGTGAGAGATGCTACACACTCCTGTGTCGGCTGTTGGGTGTGTAGATGTGTTCACTCTGCAGGCGTTCAGAGTGAACACACACTCTTCAGTTCATCATGACTGGGTAAAGTTGTTTTTTTGTGAAATGATGCGAGCTGCATTCACATCTGGCGGGGAGTTCAGGAACGCCTCCGAGCCCGAGCCAGCGTCTCTGAACAGCTGTGTTTCCAGACCCCACATTGTTTTGTTGCTTTGCATTGATTTTTTTTTTCCCTCTTTTTTTTCCCCTCTCACCAGTTCCCACGTCTGCACTTTGATCCCTCTGGGATTATGTGTAGAGATTCTCAGGGAAGTGTGTGCACCTCCTAATCAACTCTCAGGACGCTGCAGAGACACTTTCTAATCTGATTATTAAACACACACACACACACACACACACACACACACACACACACACACACACACACACACACACACACACACAAGATTTACATTCAGCTTCATTTGCACTTCTACACTACTTTACTGTTGCATCCAGGATTCCTGAGTCTGTCTCTACACACACACACACACACACACACACACACACACACACACACACACACACACACACACACTTTATAAAGAAAATCCTTATAAAGAAAATCACAGAAGTGATATTTATTATTCATTAAGAAAAAAAGATATGCCGATAGATAGATAGATAGATAGATAGATAGATAGATAGATAGATAGATAGATAGATAGATAGATGGATAGATGGATAGATAACTCTCTCTATCTCTAGCTCGCTTTCTCCTTCTTTCTCTCTCTCTAACTCTCAAACTTGTTCTCTCTATCTCATTTACCTTATTTCCCCCACTCTATCTCTCTAATTCTCTTTCCCTCTCTACCCCTCTCTCTTTTCCCCCTCTCTCTATCTTTTTAATTATCCCCTCTCTATCTCTTTCTTCTCTGTTCCCTCTCTCTATATCTAAAGCCCTCTCTCCCTCTCTCCCTCTTTCTATCTCTCTAACTCTCACTATCTCTACCTCTCTCTCCTTTTATCCATCTTTCTAAATTTTTAACTATCTCTCTATTTCTCTCTCCTTTGTTCCATCTTTTTCTCTCTCCCTCCCCCCCTGCATTAATGACTCGAGTCAGAGGTGGTGGTTAATGAGTGGACGATCGACCTGTTGCCTAATGTGTACACTAATGGAAAAACGGCGCATTAGAGCGTGTGCAGCTCATAAATAAATTCCCCCCAACACCCCCCACCCCACTATATGATCAGCTCATTAGTGAAGGAATGTGGAGCGTACTTCATTAATCGATCCGTATAGATCCGGGCAAGTTTGGGAAAAGAAAACACAAGGGAGGAATGTCAGGAAATAAAAGAGGGAGGTTGTAAGCACTAAGCTAGCACTAGCTTCAGTACGGTAGGGTTTCTAGGAGTCTCTTAATCATTGGAACATCACACACTGTAATATTACACACAGAAGTATTTCTAAAGCATGCTATTGCAGAAGAAGAATCAACCCCCTGGGATGTTTCTGTTATCAGGATGTACCCTCTGGGATATTTTATACAACAATTTGTCAAAAGTCTTTATTTACTAATGCACTATATGGACAAAGGTTTGTGGACACGTAACCATATGATCTTTGAACATCCTTTTCACATTGAGTTTCAATTTGCTCTTATAATTAGATCCACTCTTCTGTGCAGATGTTCCACTAGATTTTGTGGGGATTCGTGCTCATTTAGTCACAAGGGTGTTAGTAAATTCAGGTAGATAGCAGGAGATGTTCCACCATATCCAACCCATGTAAAATATATCTTCATGGAGCTGACTTTGTGCACAGGGGCATTGTGATGCCGGAACAGGTTTCCTAGTTCAAATTAAGGAAAAATGTAATGCTACCAGTTCTAAAGTTGTGCTAACAGTTTGGGGAAGAACCACATGAGTTGAAAAGTCAGGTGTCCCAATACCTCTGCACATAGAGTGTATGTTTTTTTCATCTATTTATAGTTATAAAGTCAAAACTCATTTGTCGTATACCTTACTTTATCAACAACTACATTTTCCTCTTATTATGTTCCTCTCTTCAGTGGGTTGTTATCTGATTGTGATCACCAGTTCTGTGTTACGTATTGATGAGATTGCTTAGATGCTTTTGTCTATATCTTTTTTCATAAACCAACTTATATGTGAATTCTGAAAGATTTTCGCATGGAGCATTGAACTCACTAATAAGCTGACCTCATGAACGCCTTGTCCCTCATGTCCCTAATTCCTGTCACAGTTTTGAGTTTGTTAAAGAGAAATAAAAGGTATTAGTGTGTGCGTAGTGAGTGTCAGTTAGTTAGTCATTAGTAGTCATATCCAGCTAACAGCAATTAGCAGTATTAATTAAAGATGCCACTAAATAGCTCCTTCCTGAATCATTGTACAGCTACTGAAGAAAGAAAGAAAGAAAGAAAGAAAGAAAGAAAGAAAGAAAGAAAGAAAGAAAGAAAGAAAGAAAGAAAGAAAGAAAGAAAAATGTGTGTAGCATGATCTATATGTTTGTGTGTGTACATAATTGTGTACAAGTGTGTATGTGTTTGTGTGTTGTATAGTTCACAAATGTAATTCTAGAGTAATAAGTACTGAAAAAACAAAGAATGAAAGTAAGAAATTTGTGTGTGTAGAATGATATGTTTACTTGTGTATGTGTGTACAATACAGTATGTGTGCACATGTATGTGTTTGTGTGTTTTATAGTTTACAAATGTAGAAAGAAAGAAAGAAAGAAAGAAAGAAAGAAAGAAAGAAAGAAAGACCACCATATCCTATTTTTAAGGACCTTTTTAAGATCCTGGCTCCTACACCAGGAGCTCGCTGTCCAGGCCATGGGCCAGAGAATATATTCCATTCAGCTGAAGATGTTTTGTTTTCATCACATTTAATGTTTGCTTTCGAATGTTCCTAACTTTTGTCTTTCTGATATCCAGCCGTGTCCCAAATATCTCACTGGAATATTTCAAACAGTGTCATCTTCAAGTTTATTACATTTTTAATAAACAATGGTATTTATATCCCTTAACTCTTTTACGAGATGTTTATAATACGGTTTGGATGAATAGTGCTTCAAAAATCTTTCTTTCTTAAGTACTTTTTCTAATATAATATACTTCAGTTACAGGTCACATTAGACCTCCAGCTCGTCCCCACTACGGTTTTAAAATGAGCTCAAAAACATACAGCATTTGCACAAAGATAGTTTTACATATTCAGAGTTGGGTTCTATACAAAATCCCTAGTGTATAGTTAAAGCTTCAGAGGCTGCAAAATATTTTCTGGGTAGAAGGTTCAAGATCAAGATCATGGCCCTGGACTATGCTTCCCATCAGCCACTGCACCATCACATGACTGGGTCACGCATCACTAATCGCTTACACATTTGTGTTTACACACTGGTTGTTGGATCATGTGGTCTCTTGACTTTTGTTGATCGTTTACTGTAATTGAATGGAATGCAATTGTTTAGACTCCGGAAAAGAAAGTGTGTTAAGGATAAGCTGACCTTGTGTTTATCTGCTGCATGTAGGGCTCACTTTAGGTTCATTTCATGGCGTTCTCCTGGAGAGTAGTGTATCTGATGATGTAGATGAACAGACAAACAAAGAGATGTTTGTGTATGTGTGTGGTGTGTGGTGTAATTCTTTGGTGTATGTGTGTGTGTGTGTGTGTGTGTGTGTGTGTGTGTGTGTGTGTGTATGTGTGTATTTGATGTGTATGTTTGTGTGTGTTTGTGATTTAGGTCTTTGTTTGAAGTATATGCGTGTATTTAGTGTGTGTGTGTGTGTTTTATGTTTGTATGTGTTTGGATGTTTGTTTGCTGTGTGTGTGTGTTTGGTGTATATGTTAATTAATTTGGTGTGTGTATATGTAGTTGTTTGGTGTGGTATATGTGTGTATTTAGTGTGTGTGTTTGATGTGTGTATGTGTTTGGATGTTTGTTTGCTGAGTGTGTGTTTTCGTGTATATGTTAATTAATTTGGTGTGTGTGTATATGTAGTTGTTGGGTGTGGGTAAATGTGCGTGTATTTGGTGTGTTTGGGTGTTTGTTTGTTTGTGTGTGTGTGTGCGTGTGCGTGTGCGCGTACATGCGCACATATTTCGGATGTAAAACTGATACAGTTCCATCAGCTGCACATGATCAGTGACAGATGAAGGCCAGCTATGTCACGTTCTACAGAGCGGGCGCCAAAACTTCTGCTTCTTCTGCCTCCAGATCTGCGGCTGATCATCAAAGGAGGCACATTTTTGAATGTTCAGTGACCAACAGCATGGGAACAAAATCCATATTTCCTCTGTGGGAAAATAATCATCAACCCACTTCCTGTTTCATTTTATTCCTCTTATACCACAGTGAGGTGCCAATTTTTATCCGTTTCTAGTTACGTGGTACAGAAACGTCCAAGAAACATTCGTTTCCATCACCAGCGTAACTCCTCTGTAACGGTGATTTTGCAAAACGTCCAAATGTTTACAAAGCACTGATACTGGAGACTCCTTCCAAAAATGATTACAAAATACATCACGTTAACAGAACAGCTCGGTGATTTCTCAGTGACATCTAGCTAGTGTGTGTGTGTGTGTGTGTGTGTGTGTGTGTAATTGTATGTATAATTGTGTGTATATATATATATATATATATATATATATATATATATATATATATATATATATATATATATATGTTGTATAATTGTGTGTATACAGTATATCTAGAAAATATTCACAGCACTCCACTTTTTCCACATTTTGTTGTTATAGTTTCATTCCAAAATGGATTAAGTTCATTATTTTCCTTACAATTATACAAACAAAACCCCATAATGACAATGTAAAAAAAGTTTGTTTGAAATCTTGCAAATGTATTTCAAAGTAAAAAACTAAAAAAGTCACATTGCTAAGAAATAGAAAATGTTCACAGCCTTTGCTCAATACTTTTTTGAAGAACCTTTCATGGTATGATGCTACCAGCTTGGCCACCTATTTTTGGCCAGTTTCTTCCATTCTCCTTTGCAGAACCTCTCAGGCTCCATCAAGTTGGATGGGGAGCGTCAGTGCACAGCCATTTTCAGATCTCTCCAGTGATGTTCAAGTCTGGACTCTGGCTGGGCCACTCAAGGACATTCACAGAGTCATCCTGTAGCCACTCCTTTATCTTGGCTGTGTGTTTAGGGTTGTTGTCCTGTTGAACCGTCACCCCAGTCTGAGGGGAGGGTCAAGGACGTTTCTGTACATTGCTGCATCTTTCCCTTGACCCTGACTAGTCCCCCTTTAAAAAACATCCCCACAAAATGAGGCTGCCACCATAATGCTTTACTGTAGGGATGGTAATGGCCTTTTGGAAAACTCCAGGAAGGCTGTCATGTGCCTTTTACTGAGGAGTGGCTTCTGTCTGGCCACTTTACTATACAGGCCTGATTGGTGCAGAGATGGTTGTTCTTCTAGAAGGTTCTCCTCTCTCCACAGAGAAACACTGGAGCTCTTTGCGAGTGACCATCAGGTTTTTGGTCACCTCCTTGATTAAGGCCCTTCTCCCCCCATCGCTCAGTTTGGCCGGGCGGCAGCTCTAGGAAGATTCCTGGTGGTTCCAAATTTTTTCATTCATGGATGATGGAGGCCACTCTGCTCATTGGGATGTTTAATGCTGCAGAATGTTTTCCATCCAATTCCCCAGATCCCCCAGATTCCCCAGGTCTACAGACAATTCCTTGGACTTCATGGCTTGGTTTGTGCTTTAACATGCACTGTTAGCTGTGGGACCTTCTATAGACAGGTGTGTCCAATCAACTGAATTTACCACAGGTGGACTCCAATCAAGTTGTAGAAACATCTCAAGGATGATCAGTGGAAACAGGAAGCACCTGAGCTCAATTTTGAGTGTCCTAGCAAAGACTGTGAAAACTTATGTACATGTGTTTTTTATTTTTTATAAATTTGCAAAGATTTCAACCACACTTCTTTCACGTTGTCATTGTGTGGTGTTTTTTTGTAGATATTTTGTGAAGAGCTGTAAATACTTTCCGAATGTACTGGATGTGAATAATTGTATGTGTTTAATTGTGTATGTATATGTGTATAATTGCGAGGGTGTATAATTGTGTGTTTATAGTTGTGAGTGTATTTGTGTGTATGTGTTGTATGCGTGTGTACAATTGTATGTGTACACGTATAGTTTGAATTACATTGTACAATACAAATGATATGCAGTTCCCATCTTCCACCAGTAGGGACAGGAATAACGCTATGTAGCTTAATCATCTCCACTATTAAAATATAGAGCACATTTGTTCTTAAAGCTTTATTGTGTATCAGGCGAATTTTATTCGCCCGCATCTGTTTCACTGAGGCATTCCTGTGCATTCACCTCTTTATACACACACACGCACACAAGCACACACACACACACACACACACATACACGCTCTGTGATTCCGACACAAATTTCTTACACATCCATGAAATGATTTACTCTCGAGCAGCAGTTGTTGCTCCGTGCATGTCTGTTTTCTCAGCCTGTCTTGTTGTGAACACAGACACACACACACACACACACACACACACACACACACACACACACACACACACAGAGTGCAGGAGAAGCTTAGCATAGCATTCCTAGGACCACACATCTTGCAGACTGTGTGAAAGGGGCTTCCTCATGCTCCTCCTTTATACCATTACAGTTTGGCCATTGCTCCGTGACTTTCACAAACTCTGGGGCATTTAATTGCTTGTTTGTTGTTACTATTATTATTAATATTATTATTATTAAAAGCAGTGCATGTGGACTGGCGTATGCTAACTGTGGCACCTGTAGCTACAGCTTCAGAAAGTGAACGACTGAATGATTAAAAGTTTGTTTGTACTTTGCGCTAGAACCAAGCGAGGTGCAAGCATTCTTCGCAGTCAGGACAATGCTTGTGCAATTGGCACATTGGTACTACCCTTCCCACAAGCCATTGCGCTAAGTCGCGTGTTTGGAATCGCACCTGATCCACACTAACAACTGATGAGCACTATGAACGTTTCACTGAATTTTGATATGTCTTTCACGTTTGTCATCCATGCAATTTGCTTTTGTTTACGTTCAGACCTCCGTCCCATAGTGTTTAGTTTGTTTCGTTTATACCAAAAATATCTGCGCTTGCATCCACATCCTCGTGTCTTAAAACGGTACCATACGTTAGCTACAAATAATAGTTTCTTTGAGGTTGGAAATGTTATAGAGACTGGGAAAAATCTTGCAAAATGTTTTTTTCAATAAAAAACTAGCTTATTAGCGCTAGCAAGGCTTGTGAGGAAATGTCTGATTGTAGCTGCAACAAGAAAGTGTTGACGTTTCTAGCATTAAACCAGGATGTAAAAAAAATTCACACACACACACACACACACACACACACACACACACACACACACACACACACACACACACAAAGATGGTCCCCAAGTTATAATGGTTCGACTTACGATTTAGCAATCTTATGATGAATACAATACAACAAAATTGTAAATATATGATATTATTGTTTCACAGTAGGCAACCATAGCAGCGTAAGCTCCACCCTCCACTCCAAAACCAGCCCTCATCCACGCGCTCGCGGCCACATGTATATACGTATAGTTTATACAGTACGGTACTGTCAATTGCTCTGTTCTGCTAATTTGCTACCCTGTACTGATCACCATATTATAAGTATCTAAATACTTACTTACATTTACTATATATATATATTTACTGTACTTGTGTGTGTGTGTGTGTATGTGTGTATATATAGATTTTATACAGTCTTCCTGTCTGCCAGGAGATGATGTCACGGCTCGGGGTCAGCCGTGTGCTAATTGAATATGATAAAGCGTTCCCTGCTCTCACCTCTTGTTTCGTCACCCCGGGACCCGACCATACGCTGGCTCACACACCATCCTGGAGGGATGGAGCGAGGAGGAGGAGGAGGATGGGGTGTCGGGGTTTCTGAGGTTTGTCTGTTTGAAGTGTGAGAGTTTAGTGTTCATCCTGCGCACTCTGGAAGCGGTAAAGCGATACCACGTGTGAGAGGGGAAAAAAAAAAAAAACAGGCATCTCGACCACCCGGTGCATTTAACGATGATAGCATATGATGATGATGACAATACTGTCCATTGTGTGTGCATTTATAACACACAGCACTGAGACGTAAAATAAAAAAAATAATGACAGGGCCTGGTGATGTAAAAACTTGTCTCTTGGACATTCAGGGACATGAAATGTAGCTGTAAACAGATAAAAAAGTCGTTCTTTAACGAGTAAAGTAAATGGCAAACATACAAAGCAAACACTTCACTGTATCACCACCCCAACCATCTCTCATACTGTTGATTATTTTCCTGTATCAGCACAATCTGTCATGTTTTATCCCACTGTAGGTGCATCATTTATCCCTCGTTATTTATAGGGACAAGTCTGGAAAAACAATCGCAGCAGATGTCCGTGAGATCAGACCTGAAGTGTCCCTTGATATTGGAACTCTTCTGGTTAGAATTATCATTCTCGACAACTCCCTCTTTCTTCTTTATAAATATCGCTTTTATGTGGTTGAAAAAAAAGAAAAAGAAATGCTATTTTGATTGAATCATCTTGTTGAACTCGAGTCTGAATTTTCATCTTACAGTAGTAGCCAAGTTTGGACTAAAATATATTTATGACAATATTGAAAAAAGTATATGTTATTATTATATACTACTGTATAATATACTCACTATTAAAGGGACACCTGCAGTCTTTTGTACACCAAGGACCTGTTGTATATTTTTTATTTTCATGACGCAGCAATTTGCTATTGATTTTTATTAATTAAATCGTATAGATTACTTATTACTTTTTAAGCAGTTTTCTTACCAGCTTCATTTTTCAAAAAAATGATTAAGACACAATGAATAAAGGGAAATAAACACACTTTGAAATTGCCTTCCTTGGGGGAGGGTTCTTGCACAGTAGAGCGTTTTTGTTTAATAGGGGTTCTTGTGTAGTGAGAAGTTATTGTGTAATGGGGTTCTTGTCTAATAGGGAGTTATTGTGTAATGGGGAGTTTTGTGTAATGGGGGTTTTTTGTGTAGTGTGTGTGTGCTTTTTGGGGGATCCATTTTTGTTTGAGTGTATGATCTAATTGTAGAAACAGAGACAATGAGAAAGCTAATGAAAACCTTCTGACCAATCAGAATGGAGATATGAGTGATTTGTTGTACAAAGTGTAGTTCTGACTTTCTGTTCCAAGTTCACAGACGGTCAAAGCAGCTGCTATAGTTTTCCCCGTCTGTTTTCCTTCCAACCAGGCCCTCATCGCTCTCTCTGTGTGTGTGTGTGTGTGTGTGTGTGTGTGTGTGTGTGTGTGTGTGTGTGGTGCATTTCTGGCTCTGCACAGCTGGCTGATGGAAGAAGGGAAGAGTTTTCTGTCACCGAGATTAGAGGCCACATCCACTGTGTAATATTTGTTCATGGGCTTCTTGCATTTGGAGCTACTTAGCTAACCCCTGTGCCCCCAGCCCTTTACACCACACTGAGCCTGACATAGTGGGGGTTCTTTCATAGTGGGGGGTTCTTGTGTAATAAGGAGTTATTTTGCAATGGGGAGTTCTTACGTGGTGGGGGTTCTTGTGTAATGGGGTTCTTTTGTTATTTGGGGTTCTTGCATACTGGGGTTCTTGCTTAGTTGGGGTTCTTGTGTAATGGGGTTCTTGCAATGGGGGTCTTGTGCAGAGAGAGGTTGTGTTTTACTGGGGTTCTTACAAGGTGGGGGTGGTTCTAACATAGTGGGGGCTTCTTGCATAGTGAGGGCTTCTTACATAGTATGGGGGTTCTTGCATGGTGGGTGTGTTTTGCATAGTGAGAGGGGATTCCTTTGTAGTTGGTGTTTTGGGTAGTTACAAGGCAGTTTTTACATAGAGGGTATTTCTTGTGTTGTGGGGCATTCTTGCATAGTGTGGGGGATTCTTCTATATTGGGGTTCTTACATGGCAATGGGGTTCTCACCTAGTGGGGATTTCTTGCATATAGAGAGGTCCTTGTGTAATTGGGGGCTCCTACATAGTGGGGGTGCTCTTGTCTATTTCAAACTCTCACATATCGACGGCTTCTTTCAGGTTTTTACATTGTGTGTGGAGGGAGTATTCTTTTAGGCTTTTTTGTCTATTATTTTCTTCTAAAAGCATGTCCCTGGAGGGTTTATTGCCCCCTAGAGCAGAGTTTTATTTATTCAGGGACATTAAAGTAGCTTTAACAATGTTAATTATTTTATCATAACAGTTATTCCCTTTATTCTCCCATTTTTTCTCTCTTGTGGATGATCTGAGAAAACCATGAGGGTTGCGTGTAAACGCTAGAGATAATCAAGTCGTTTCACAATTACAAGGTTATTATTAAAGTTTAATTACGTTCTGTTATTGGAAACGAATCTCCACCTTCTGACCAATCAGAATCACCAATTCTGCTAGAAAGCATGAAAGAAATCCTGTTTTGTTCATGCCGGGGAATAAAAGGCCAGGAAAGAGTCGGGACGAGACTGAGCACATGTGTGGTAGAGTTGAGAGGAACATGCGGACAACCTGACCTCATCTTCTCTCATGTGGGGGAAACGACAGCGGTGATAGATCGTCAGATAATGATGGATTTAGGATCAGTTTGTGGGATCATCTCAATGTCTGGCGCTGCTCCAGACTCTTATGTGGAGGTGGTCTTCTTTTTTTTTCTAAGCATGTGTTAAAAACAGAAAAAGTGCCCTGCTGACTCTTTCGATTTCAACCTATAAACCCTGTCATAGTGTTGAATGTTTTTCTGTAACGGCATGGTTTTGGAGGGTTACATCATAGAAAGTATCTAACTATCTATCTATCTAACTATCTATCTATCTATCTATCTATCTGTCTGTCTGTCTGTCTGTCTGTCTGTCTGTCTGTCTGTCTGTCTGTCTGTCTGTCTGTCTGTTACCTTTTACATTTTTATAGCTACACAAAAGCTTTTGAAACTGAGACTCCTTCCACAGTGAAGTTATTTTATTTAAAAGAATAGTGTTGCACTTTTTGTCCATTTATTGTTACATTTATTATTTCTCATGACATTTTTTGTTGATTGTTTTCCTACAATGGCACATCCATAACATGTTTTAATCACAAGTCATAGTTTTTGCGTGTTTATAGCTAATCATTGGTGTTTGGCCTTTATGGCGATCCATTATTTCAGTTATGCAGCTGAGCTATTAAGGGTTAAGGGCCTTGCTTAAGGGCCCAGAAGTGGCTGTTTGATGGTGTGGGGATTTGAACCCATGCACTTCCGATCAGACGGAAAACATATTATCCACTTCCCAATGTTGTGGAATTGTTTGGGAAAATATTAATAATACTTTGTTATTTTCCTATTACAACATGTGCCAAGGTGTTTTGTCAGCTTTATAGAGGTTCCTGTCCAATCTGGAGGCTTCCATCATCCCACACAGCCTATAGACATGGCTGCCTTGAGCTACAATTCCCAAAACACACAAATACTCTTAATAAAAAGACATCAATTCATAGGAAAATGGTGAAGTTTCTGTGCTGTTTCTTGTCCCTGGATTACGCTGTATATGGTGTTTGTTGATCGCCTGCCTCTTTGCCTTTAATATTTGGATTATGTTCTGAATTTGTTTTACAAAACAACAAAAATGTACAGTTGTATCTGTCTCAACTTTCATTATAGGACAATACAATTGTGGCCAAAAACAACAGGCTATAATTTGTATCTCTGTTTAGTTGCATTAATTGTGTATTGTATTGTGAATGAAGACTGCTTTTATTTGTACTGTTGATGTTTGGAGAAAGTGTTGAGGCGAGGCTGAAATCTTAGTGAATTGAAGTTGCTATTGTAAACTTTCAACCCGCGCCGAGGGAAGTGGATTAAAACAGACGAGCAGTTCCAGAAGAGAGATCTAAAGAGAGAGACAGAGAGAGAGTGAATGTGCGTGTGTGTGTATGTGTGTGTGTGTGTGTGTGTGTGTGTGTGTGTGTGTTGTCTGAGACTTAGCTGTATTTGCATCCTTTAGCCCCCCACACACACACACATTCAAGCTTGCTGATCTCTTCCGTTAGCTCCCTTTTAGCTTTGAGCGACGAGCTATGATCACTTCACACACACACACACACACACACACACACACACACACACACACACACATACTCAGACACTCAGACACACACACACACGGAGGAGGTCAAAAGCACAAAGCTGTGAAATTTCTGTCCTGGATCAGGAGGAGCTTCTCACTGTCTGAGACTCCTGGTGTGCTCTCTCAAGTGCACCACATGGGAAATGAAAACAGAGCCCCATCCTCAACACATACACACACACACACACACACAAACTCCAGCTCACTCTCCTTTTCTTTACCTGTGTTCATAAACCTACAGTAGAAAAGTAATGCATTATTATTATTATTATTATTATTATTATTATTATTATTATTATTGTTATTGTTATATATTAGCTGGTAGCTGAAGGGTAAACCTACCTTTATTTATATATTTTAGGTTTTTTGTTTTAGTTTGCTTATTTATTTATTGTAAAAAAATAATATATTAATAATAAATAAGCATAAAATTAATTAATATTAATATATAAATAAGCACAAAACCTTAAAGAAAACCGACATAAAAGCTTTCGATCTGATTTGAATTTTAAAATAACTTTATTTTGTATTTATTTATTTATTTATTTATTTTATTTGGTTTAATTTCCATGACGAAATGCCTTTATATATATATATATAAATAAACAACATATATTCCAATCGAAATTAAAATATTTTTTTGTTGTTTCACTTTATTATTAGTAGTAGTATTAATAAATTGCAAATAATATAATGCATTAAATGTTGATTATATATATATATAAAATGCATTTTTAGAAGCAGGAACAAAATTTCAAATTTAAATCGAACAAAAACCTAAACTCTAAATATCACAAATAAAAAATATAAAGAAAAGAAAAGGAAGAATTTGTTCTCCTCTGTGCAGCAAATGAATTCTTTTCTCTCACCAAGAAGGTGAAGGTGTTTGCTTCAGACACTTCAGGAGAATGGCGGAGAAGCTCATTTGTTTGTGAATTGTGTAGTCTCGGTGTGTGTGTGTGTGTGTGTGTGTGTGTGTATGCGTGCGCGTGTGTATATATGTATATGCCCGTGCGCGTGCATTGATCCCCGCTCCATGCTGACGTCATCACCCTCTTCACTGACTAGATTAGCGTCGATGCGAGTTAATTGTAATGGATTTAAAGCTTATTAGAAAATCCATGAAAGACTTAAAGAGCTCAAATCCACTCCTGATGCTGAGCTCGGCGATTTTTTTTTCTGCTTTATAAATCGATTTTCTTTTCTTTTATTACCTAGGTGTGCAAATTCTTCTCCTGACTCCTGACATAACCACAACAAGATGGAATCAGAGGGTTCACCCTCAGCATAAGCATCCATTCAGAACCTTCAGAGAAACATATCATTTAATCTTCGTGCTTTTGTTTGATTATTTATTCATTTATTTGGTTGGTTTGGTGGTTGGTTATTTGTTGGAGGCATTTAAAAATGGTGACCAAAGTTTATTAATTAGATGTTAATCTAGAGGAGCTTTGAGGAAGCCGGAGAGATCTGCATCATTTGAGGAACCTGAGTGAAGTCTAATGTATAGAACATTGATTATTTCCTGTTTCGTTATTATTATTTCTTTCAATTTTTTTATTATTTATGTATTTTTAAAAAGTGATTATGTATTACACACACACACACACACACACACACACACACACACACACACACACACTGTTGCCTAAATTATATTCAAATTCTAGGCCGTGTCCTCCAAAACCTGAACACATTTTTTAAAGAAAAAAAAAAAATTCTCATTCAGGCAGATTACCGAATATTATTTTTCCTCTAAAAGTTAAAGAAAATGCACGTGTGTGTGTGTGTGTGTGTGTGTGTGTGTGTGTGTGTATAAAGCACGTCAATACTATTAGCCTAATTTAAATTGAACCGAAAGCCGGATAATTCTTGATTCTTAATTGCGCATTTAATTAATTATCTCTTATTTACTTTTGGCTTTTTTATTATCCGGGTTAATGAATCCGTACTGTTCAGGTTACAAGGCACCAGAAACGAGCAAATGTGTGTAGATAATAAATTGTGTGTGAACACTTTGAAAGATCTGTTCGGATTTTCTCCGGAATCTCTCGAGGTTCAGAGAATGATCTCTTTCACTTTTTCTTTGTTTTTGAAGGCCCATGGGAGACGGTACATGTTGAACTTTGACCCTTGTTTGGTGTTAACACGCCACATTACAGGTTAGCTTTTTGTTCTTTTTTTTTGTTTAGAAATAAATAAAACCCGTGTAAATGTATAAGTATTAGAACACACACATACACACATAGTTCATAATATAAATTTGTAAAAAAAAAAATTAAAGGAATTATTTCAAAATGATGGAAAAAATGAAAATCACTCGAATGGATTGATCAATTGTCTGGAGACACTCGGGGTATGTGGAAGTGGATTTTCGTAAGTAAAAAGAAAATTAAAAAGCAATAAATCTCTGATACATGAAATGACCTCAATGATCACTAAATGTCAGTGTTATTATCGTCATATGAAGCTGATCGGTAGATACAATGATGTGGGTGAAAGGTCAAGGCGGTCAGCTAGGTGAGTTTTTTCCAATCAGACAGACAGACAGGCAGACAGACAGACAGACAATCAGGCAGACAGACAGACTAATGCTCTTTCATGATCTTATCCAATCTGAAAAGAAATCCTTTGAAATGTTTGTTACTCTACAATACTTGGGTATCGCTTTAATTTCATTAAAAAAATAAAAATAATAAATAAATAAATAAATAAATAAGGAATAAGTAAATAATGAAATAAATAAGATCATCGATCAAAGTAAGCATTTGTAGCAAATTTGCTATTGATGGAATCACACCTTAATTCTTACAAAAAATCATTTTCTTTTTCTTCTTTTTTTTTTTATTATTTCAGACAACATAATGCCTAAACAGGTGAAAATCTTTGGTTTGAAGCATCGGTTCAGTTTTCCGTTGTTGTGCGGTTTTTCCTTTTCTTTTGTTTTTTGTTGTTGTTTTTGTTTTTTTTGTTTTTTAGAAAAATGGATGTAGTACAGTGCAATCACAAAAGAAAAGTCTAAAAAGTATGACACAGGAAAAGGAAACGGTTTTAAAAAAAAATTGCCAACAAGTAAGGAGAAAACCCACGTCTCGGCCTCACCTGATTTTTTTAAATATATACATCTTACAATTTTGGCTGTTATATATATTTATATATATATATTTATATTTTATATTTATAGAAATCTTCATAGAGTCCATATATTTGTACACAATTAAATTAAATGTCCTCTTCTTTATGTCAGGAAGTCGCTTTGGGGCAGCGTCCATAAGACAAACAAAAATAAAAAAATTAAAAAATAAAATAATGTCCTCAGCGTCTGTTTCTTATGTGATGAAGGATAAATAATGAGAGGAGGAGGAGATCGGTGATAATGATCTTCTTTTCCAAATAATAATAATAATAATAATAATAATAATAATAATAATGTGGTCTCCAGCATGTTTGGTGCTTGGGCCCCCGGTATTTGCCTCAATCGTTTAAATGTTTTAAAACAAAGCTCAAGGAGAAGAAGATCATTACATATGGGTTTATTGTTCTTATTACTGCAAGAGGATGAAACCCTCCTCCATCCTCAGGCCTCGGGCCGGCGTGCGCGTGGGCTACTCGCTGTCCTCCTTGTCCTCCTGGATGGTGGTGGTGGAGTGGTTGTAGAGTCCTTGCGCCATGAGCTGCAGCGCGAGTCCGTTCTTGTAGCCGCTCGCCTTCTTGATCTTCGCCCTCTTGTTCTGGAACCAGATTTTGATCTGCGACTCGTTGAGGTTGAGCTCCTGCGCGAGCGACTGCCGCCGCTGCTCGGTGATGTAGCGACTCGCCTGGAACTCCGCCTTGAGGCGCTGCAGCTGCTCGGCCGTGAACGCGGTGCGCGGCCGCTTGTCCTCCTTTTCGCTCTTCTTCTTCTTCAGCTTCCGGGTCCTCGGTCCTGGTCCAAGAACAACGGTGGAAAAGGGAAACAAAGGCGGCACGTAAATATCGTCAATAGGATCCGCCCATATCACTTTATTTATTTATTTATTTATTTATTTATTTTTGTTTATTTATTTATTTTTGTTTATTTGTTTAATTTTGTTTAGTTATTAATGTATATATTTATGTATATATTTATATATTTATTTATATTAGTAATATAGAACAATGCACCAATTTAACAGCATTTCTAGTGATACTTATGAACTCCCTCCGACATTCCAAACATTTTTCACGCACAGCTTCTCCTTCTATTATTTCTTAATTATTAAACGAGTTCATTTGTTTGTTTATGTTTTGGCCGCGTGTTTGACGCTCTGCAAATAGTCCTTAAATTATTTATAAAAAAAAAAAAAGAAAAACATTCACACTAAAAGGAAAAATATCTTAAGCAAAAAACAAATGTACAATTGTTGACTAATTTTTACAGACTCCTATATATATATATATATATATATATATATATATATATATATATATATATATATATATTTGCACGCGCAAGCTCGACTCTTCTATTATTTTGTCTCGGTTATTTTTTTATTTGATTGCTATCATTATTTCACTATTTAATCGCACTCTTTTAATATCTGGCGCGTGCATTAGGCGTTAAATAAAACAGCCTTCGATGCAACCTGAATCACAAGTACAGACTCTACTGCTGTATTTTAGTGCACGTGCTGTTTCACATAAGTCCCCTTGGTACCATTTGAAGCGCGTGAGCGAGGAGTGAAGTCAGTTTTGTATGTTGTGTTGAACGCATCAACGAAAATACATGTGTTTTGTCAGCGCGCGTGCGTGCGATACTCTGGTGTGTGAGTAAACCCTAACTGAAAAGAAGTGTGCATGCACGTGCATAGCAGTTGTACACACTAATGTTCATTTAGTGCACTGATCCCTGTATCACGCACACATATCGGTCACCTCAAACCTTTTTTTTTTTTTTGCATACACGGAAATATATGACTATTATTATTTTATTATTTGGATATTGTTTTAAGGGGCACGTGCACTAGGCAGAATGCTGCAGCATGCTAAGCAGATGAGATCTCTCAGAGCTGAGAGCTTTCACATCTAATGATTTAGAAAGATCAAATATTGACAGGAAATACTCAGTTGCACTTTTACAATCTTTCTTCTTCTTCTTCTTCTTCTTCTTCTTCTTCTTTTTTGTATTTGCTCAGTGAGAGCGTATGTTTTCTTTATTTTTCTTTATTACTTATCGATGAAAAAAAATCTGTTTGTACCTTCACGGGGAAATATTTAATCTCTTCAGTCTGACCCTAGAGTTAAGTTCTGTTCATTGATTTTAACGCTCAAAAGTCCATAATAAAGAACATTGAGGATGATGATGATGATGATGATGATGATGATGCCACTTCAGCGAGAAGAAAAATAAAAGTGAAACACGCGTATTGTAGTACATTGAGTGCCTTTAGGACACTGAGAGTGTCAGAGAATCACACGTGCACGTATGTTTTTCGATAAGCACACATTATTAATGAAAAATGATTTATAGTTTTGAAATTAAGGTTTAAAAAAGAGTTTTCTTGATGCCACACTCCAGAGACAAGCACCTTTTAAATATAGAGCAAGAATATTTTATTTCCTGTAGTTAGCTATTATTATTATTATTATTATTATTATTATTATTATTATTAATATGATTATTGTTATTATTATTATTATTATTGCTTGATCAGAATCAATGAAGACATTTTGATGAAGCCACTTCATGAACACTACACGATTTTAATATTTACAGGATTATTACTGTATATTACTGGAGCTCACAGGCTGCTATTTGGCTGTAAAAGAGAAAGTGTTTGGAGAAGGAGGAAATGTGTGGAGTTCATTTTACTACTCAAACAAGAGAGTTCACCTTCCAGAAGAATTCAGAGGAACCTCAGGAGGAATTAGAGTGAAATCTGAACTTTATGTTCTCTGCACATTATACACACAGGAGAACCCTGATTTCTGATCATAATAATAATAATAATAATAATAATAATAATAATAATAATAATAATAATTAGTGTTTTAGCGTTTCTCTTCTTTCTTTCTTTCTTTCTTTCTTTCTTTCTTTCTTTCTTTCTTTCTTTCTTTCTTTCAATACATGTTAGGCCTCAAATCCACAACTCTCTGTTCAGACAGACAGACAGACAGACAAACAGACAGACACACACACACACACACACACACACACACACACACACACACACACACAGAGAGATAGGTTGCGCTGCAGAAAATAAAAAAACACTTCCCGTCCTTGCCGACAACATAGTGTTACAATATTATTATTATTGTTATTATTATTATTTTGATAGCTGTGAGTCTCGTGCTCATTAAACATGTTCTATTTCACTTTGCTATTTTGTGTTCATTCACACTCACACTCCTTTAACACAGTACCAGGGTGTGGAATTTGCCCAAGATTGTGTATTTGTGTATTTGTGTATTTGTGTGTGTTTATAGCACATAAATGTTCTTCATTA
Source organism: Silurus meridionalis (assembly GCF_014805685.1). NCBI lineage: Eukaryota > Metazoa > Chordata > Actinopteri > Siluriformes > Siluridae > Silurus > Silurus meridionalis. The sequence continues at coordinate 18,793,970 of NC_060907.1, forward strand.
AACTTAAGGTCCAATAAAAACCGTCTCAGAGGCACGTGACCCACTCATCACACTTTCTGACAGTTTTGTCGTTTTGACGTGTATTCCATAATAATAATAAAAAGCAACCTCTCTCTCTCTCTCTCTCTCTCTCTCTCTCTCTCTCTCTCTCTCGCTCGCTCTTTTTTTTTTCTTTCTTGTTTTATTCATTTTTTCTGAAGCCCTTTTCACAATTCCAAAATCAGATCTACACCAAATCTAATAAACGTTGTTGATGCATAATTTACTGCGTTTATTTACTTACACACACACACACACACACAGATATCTGGCTATATTAAATTATTCATATATTATTACTAATATTAAAATATGCATAAATGCAGGAATTTTATATATATATATATATATTTTTTATTATTTTTTTTATATATTAATAAGACGCTAAGAGTGCATGCATTGCACCCTGACGTGGCAAAAATATTATATAAATTCTCATTATTATTATTATTATTATTATTATTATTATTATTAGTGCTAGCATTGGATTTTTTTTTTCTGAAATCAAAATTCACTAATTAAAATCTTTTACCCCAAGCAAAATTATTTTTCTCCACACACACACACACACACACACACACACACACACACACACACGCGCGCGTTTCAAAAAATAAATAAATTAAATAAATTAAATAAATTAAATAAAAACAAGAAAACAAAGTTTTTTCGCCAGGTGCATAAAAAACCCCCAAAACCACACCGAAATCCAGCAGTAGGATGAAGAAGCCTCACCGGATGAGGGTCTGTCTGAGTAGCGCGTGCAGTAGACCCACGCGGGCCACAGTAGAGGTTGTGAGGAGTCTTTGGCAGTTCCTTTCCCCGACCCTTGTGCGCTCGTGGTCGTGGTCGCTGCCGCCGCTGCTTCCGCGCCGCCGCTTCCTCCTCCTCCGCTCGCGCCGTTTACCGCCGTGAGATTCGACGCGTCTCCGCACTTGGACGACGACGACGACGAGGAGGAGGAGGAGGAGGATGATGATGATGAGGAAGACGACGGAGACGAAGATGAGGACGACGACGAAGACGAGGTGCGGTGGTCCGCGGTGGAGTCCGCGCGCGACGACGGCCTCGCGACCAGCAGGCTGACGTTCTCCCTGCTCGTGAGGAGCTCGCGCTTGCAGCCGAAGTCGGGCCGCAGAATGTTGTCGATGAAGAAGTTGGTGGTGCGGTGGACCTGCGGCGCCGCCTCGCGCGCCAGTACCGGAGGGGACGCGCTCTCGCGCTCGGACGGATCCTTCGCCTCCTCCATTAATTTCTTATTGCGTTTCAACAACAACCAAAAACAAACAAAAAAATCCAACTTGTAACCCAAATATTTATCCTGGAGGGAAGAACCTGCAGATGATCTTCAGTCTCTGGATGCAACTTGAAGACGCTGCACCATCGGAACGCCTCGCGCACCTTTTCACTTATCTATTAATTCACTATTTATATACATATATACTCTTTCTCTTTCTTTTATTCTTCTCTCTCTCACTCACACACTCTCACACACTCACACACTCCTCACACACACATGGCTGTCGGTGATGCTCCGCGGCCCGTGCCTCGCGCGCCCACGTATGACAGCTCGCGCTTCCAAAACTCTTTCTAAAAATCTATTTTTTTTTTTTACCCCCCTCCTCCTCCCCTCCCGTTCACCCGCTCCTCCCCACTTTTTTCCCTCCTTAACCGGAAGCACGTGATCCAGTCACACGTGCGATGGACCAATAGGATGAGAGCGTCTTCGCTGTCACAGGAAAAAAAGGCGTCCAATCGGATTTCAGGATGTTTTTAAACAACAACGCGTTTAGTGTCAGATACACCCGGAGCGCGCGCCAACACTTCACAGCACGCGCCACGGAGAGGGAGGAGAGAGAGAGAGAGAGAGAGAGAGGAGAGAGAGAGAGGGGGTAATTGAATTACTCATAAACTGTATAATTATTCTCATTAATATCTGTATTTAAACAAACAAACAGAAAAATGATTCTTATTTTAACACAAAAACAGCACAAAAATAACATTATGGACTAGACTTTTATTATAGAAATATAAAAAGGCTGAATTTTTTATTGTATAAATAAAAGTATTATTATTATTATTATTATTATTATTATTATTATTATTATTATTATTATTATTATTATTATAGAAATTGTCCACTTATTATTTTCTTATTGTTTCTTTAGTTTTTCTTCTTCTTTTACCATTTTCTTCTTTTTAATATTTTATTACTGTAGTTGGGAACTCATTTTTTTTACTACAGATAAAAACTTGCTAAATTTGCATATCTAATCCACTTCGAGTGATACAAAACAAACAAACAAACAAACAAATAAATAAATAAATAAATAAAAACACTGATTTTTTCCTTCACATTTCTCTTTTCGTTTGTTTATTCCGAACCCCTTTATTTTCTTTAAACTCGTTCGGATGCAGTGATTATAAATAATTATATATGTTTATTATATGAAATAAATGAGAGATGTTTCTGTTATTGAACTGTTGCAGCAGGAACCCGTGGATCAGGTGCCACCGCACGGGCGCGTGAGGGAACATCATCAGGGCCTCATTGTGGAGAAATAAAAGGCGAGAGGAGCGCGCGCGGGGTGAAATCTTTATTGTGGAGAAGCTCCATCACTTCATCACTTCATCCGTTGCTCATTAGGGCTCCGTCGGCGCGCACACACACACACACACACACACACACACGACGGGGGGGGGAAATTAGTGCGTGGGGGGGTTCCGCACTTATCTCGCGCGCACGCGACGTCTTTCAGAGGAGGAGTGAGTGCGCGCACACGCCCCCGCCCCGCGCGCACGCGAGAGAGAGATAATTTATAGGTTTTAATTAGCGCCCATTCGGCCCGATCAGCGCAGCGCGTGGAGGAAAAAGAGTAAGAAAAAAAAAGAAAGAAAAGGAGAAAATCCCCGCGGTGGCAGGTCGCTTTATCACGCGCCCAGAGCTCGATTATAAAAAAAAGCTCGTGAACACACCGGAGACGCCGTTTACTGCAACACACAATAAAGAAGAAGAAAAAAAAATGACTTTATTGCTTATTCCCCCCCCCCAACCTCCTTCTTACTGCACGTGACGACGGTAAATGGGAATGATGATAAATGAAAGTCATCATCATCATCTTCATCTTCATCATAATCATCATCAATGCACTTCTCGCGTCCAAATAACCGCGTGAAAAAGAAATCGAAAATGCATTTTCCTCCTCTTTTCTTTTCCTCCTCTTTTCTTTTTGTTTTGATTGCAGGTCGCTCCGGATCTCCGTTAGCGCGTGGAGCATGCAGGATTACGTGCATCACGCGCGTGCATTGTGGCTGGGATTAGCTTGTGTGCAGTGTTGTGTAGATTGTGTTTGCATGCTGGCGGAAATACAATGAGGTTTTTTACCCTTAAAAATCTTTATTATGGCTCGAATGACTTCCAGGATTTAGTGTCAGATGAAAGAGTTTTTCAGAGAGAAATGTTTTCCTTCAAACTCAGAGCAGAAGTTCAGCTCACAGTAACACTCAGTTCAGTTCAGTTAATAATATCAATATAGATACAGTTCCGGAAAGAAACATCATTATTAACGAGATTAATAATCATAAATAATAATGTTCAGGAAATACAGGAACAATGAGAATTGATATAGTAATGAAATCGTCACGTGACCGCGTGTATCGTCATAAATATATTAGAAATTATTATTATTATTATTATTATTATTATTATTATTATTATTATTGCATTATTGCACGTATGACACTGTGTGTTTCCAGTCAATACGTGCGACATCATAGATATTTAGAAATGCAAATACAACTGATTAGAACCAAACAGCATTAATATTTAGTTATTTATTTGTATTTTTACAGTATAAAATTAAAAATAATCAGTTAAATTGTTCGATTTTTGACTTTGTTCTTTTTCTTTTTTTAAACCATACTTTCACTTCCGTGTGAAAAAAAAGGTAAATAAGAGGTGAAGTAAGCAGCCGGAAGCTTAGATAGATAGATAGATAGATAGATAGATAGATAGATAGATAGATAGATAGATAGATAGATAGATAGATAGATAGATAGATAGATAGATAGATAGATAGATAGATAGATAGATAGATAGATAGATAGATAGATAGATAGATAGATAGATAGTATTTACTGTTTATTCTTTCACTTCTACATCAATAATGCAAAATAAATGAGATGATGTCATAAGTCTACACTGCCATCTTGTGGCCGATTAAGTGAACAGCGTAATGTTGTGACGAGGCAACACACACACACACACACACACACACACACACACACACACACACACATATATATATATATATATATATATATATATATATATATATATATATATATGTTACAGGTTGATAATTTATTGGTTTTACTTGTATTTAAATTTTTATGCGAGAAACAGTGGCAAAAAAAAGTGATTTGTTCCTTCTGTCCAATAGGATGCGTGGAATTCGGTCACGTGATTTCTTCACAACGCTAATTGAAATCTGCATGGCGTAATTGGAGCTGGTTGGAGTTGGAGTGTGCAAACAGTACACCTTTTTTCCGAATATAAAGATGGAAATGGAGCGACATAAAGTGAAGAAATGAAAGAGAGGGGTCGCAAGTTTTATTATAATAATTGTTTTGTATACTTTATTTTTCGTGAATCTTATTCAACTCTGGTGAGTGTTAAACTGTAACTCAATTTAAAAACAACAACAGCAACAATAATAATAATAATAATAATAATAATAATAATAATAAATATTATATATCTCTTGTTTATGTCAGGTTTTTATTTTCCGTTTGGCCGAAAGGAAACCCCGTGTGGTCGTCGAATGAAGGTGAGTCACGTGACTGGGTTTTCAACATGGCTGCCGCGTTTTAATACACATTGAGTTTTATTGTTTTTTACGTTTATTTTTAAAATTGTACTTGATTTTCGTGCCATTTCTGAAGAAACAGATCTCTTGTACTTTTCCTCATGTTAATTTCCGTCACAGTATTGAAAAGAAACAAACCCAAAAACTTTGCATGCTTTTTATTTATTTATTTATTTATTTTAACTTCTAGCAAAATATCAGGATTTTTTTTTTTTTGTACATACAAACACCAAAGACTTGATGGCAAGGTTATAAAATGTCAAAACATCATGAGGAAGGAACCTTTGGAGAAACCAGACTCGAATAAAAACCTGTTCTTATCCTCAACACAGAATTTCCATTCAATATAATTCCATCATTGTTATTAACTGTTCACTGATGGGTTTTTAAATGTAAAAGTGTTCAAGAAAATTGTAGTCCTAAGCCATTGTAGAAGACTGTTTATATTAAATTCCAGTCCAAATCCATTCTCATGGTTCTTGAGTTGCTCAGTAACCCCATGGAGCTTTACATTGTTCATGTGGAAACCTCCTCACTTGGTAATATCCCTGGTTAGTCTCCATTATTCTGACAGAGTTTCTTGGATGAACTTAATCAATGCCTGGTGAAACATTTATGAGGGCAATTAAATGGGTTTATCTGCATCAAATCAAATCAAAACCTTCTCTGCTGGCCTGAACACTATCAGAAGCACTGACCTACATTTACAACCTAAATTCTAATATTTGTATCTGAGTTAGACTTTTTTTATTCCTACAGAGGAAGAGAAATTGATTTGGTCTCAGACATACTTAAAAATACATTTTGAAGAAAATCTAGACATCGTGAGGAGGTCGTCCAACCCTGAAGCTAGCTAGCGTGTCTCAGCCTGGGAAAGGGGTTGTTCTCCACTTCCAGACCAGTGAATACGAGCGGTACCACTGGATTACAGCCTCTGGGGGGCGCTGCACATTGAGTCTGCATCTCTGGTGAGTAGATTGTATTTATTTAAATTTTTAATGTTTTTGTCATGTTATTAGACAAATATTGATTCTGAACTGCTCCAGATGATGTAGAGCAGGGGTGGCCAACCCGCGGCTCGCGAGCCGCATGCGGCTCTTTGGCTGGTTTCTTTGGCGGCTCTTACGTTCATATCGAAGTTTGTGTTTGTTTGTTTTTTTAATGTGCGTGTTCGCTTCGCTTGAGTTCAATACGGTATTTTAAAACTTAAATGAGCTTGCCCCTACTGGGAAACTTTGCGGTATATCAGACGAAACACACTTGTAATGACGCAATAAAAAAGCGCAGCAGCACACGGTTATCTGGATAAGAGCAACATGTCTGCGGTGTGTGGAGAGCGATTTGCAAAACATGCAATGCTGAAATTTCAAGAGGGGGTGTATCTGCAAAGAGTTTCTCCAAGTCGGGTTTAATTAATCACCTGAAATCCAAACATCCCGATTGCCTTCTAAATATGAGAAGAACGCGGCGCAGAAAAGTAAAGTCAATCCGAGCATGCGCACTCCGTCTGTGGAGGACGTTTTTGAAAAGGCGGGAAAGTTTTCCAGTGATGGTGCCAAGGCAAAAGGCATGACACAAAAAATTATGGATTTCATTGCCTTTTGAATTTAATTTTCATTTCAGTGCATCCCTAAAATATTATCGTTGGTGTGGCCCTCTGACACAATTCAGGTTTCTCATGTGGCCCCTTGTAAAAATTAATTGCCCACCCCTGCGGTATATTCATCTCACGCACATGCGCATTTGACGAAAATACCGTATTAAACTCAAGCGAAGTGAACACGCACATAAAAACAAAAAACACAAAGTAAGTCTGTGTTTTCTACCCTGAAACACGTGAAATCAAAGCATCGGTCTGTTCTGACTGACACACACTTGAAAGAATTGCTTGGAGTGGCAACAACGGAATACGAGGCAGATTTGAAGAGGATTGTTCAAGGCAAGGAATGCCAAAAGTCCCACTAACTAACATGCATAGTAAAAGAAAAACGCTATTGTAAATTATTTTTGTTTGTGGACTTGGTTAAACAGAGTTTGGGTGTGTGAGACAGTGCAGTGTTCATTGTTAAAAATGACTGTCCTGTGGTCTTAGAAATGTAGAAGTCAATTTCTGTCATTATGTTGGTGTGTGACATTTACAATAAATCTGGCTGAGCAGAGGTGTGTGTGTGTGTGTGTGTGTGTGTGTGTGTGTGTGTGTGTGTGTGTAAGAGGAAGGGATGGTTGATGTTCATGTGTGCCCATATGTGTATGATGTGGCTCTTTGCGGAAACACAGTAAAAAATGTGGCTCTCGGTCTCTGACTGGTGGGCCACCCCCTGATGTAGGGGCACAGTTGTGGTTGTAGTGTAGAGGTTTGGAGTCTTAACTGGGTTTCTTGCTTTAGTAAAATGGTTTTCACCTCCATATGTGAAATGCCTCTGTCTCTGAAATGCCACACGTTGTTATATTGCTTTTTTGTATTGTGTTAGAGGTTTCTATAATTGCGATGCGATAATGGTGGTTTTAAGAGGTGTATCAACTTGGGTTCTCACTGAAGACCAATGTACCAAATGCACAGCCCGCCACTGATATTATAGTATTTGACTTATCTTGTATTCGTGCAATTCGGCAATGGCACCAATGCACCAATAGATGGCGTTGTTTCATTGTTTTTAATCCACAGTGGCAAATCCATAGTCATATTAGACTCCAGGCTTTGATTTGTGTGAGAAACTTTAATGAGGGAAAAATAAATGGCCTGAAGTGAATAGTCTGAATGGTTAATTTTCTACTGGATGCGCAGGAGCAAAGCATTGCAAAATTATTCTCGGTTATGTACAGGAAACAGAATCGAATAGTTTACCTTTCAACTCTTCTATTCCGAGTTGTTTGTTCTTTTTTCAACAGATCAGTTTTTTGGCCAGTTCCTTGACATTATTGTCACAATAATTATGGAAGTCATGTGACATCATTTTGTCAAGTTTATCATAACTACATTGTCTTATTTTTATTATTGGAACTATAGATTGTAGACATGTCGGGAATCTGCTTATTAAAAAAGTATTTTATTTCCGATAAAAGGTACGAAATGAACTAAATGACTAAGAAAAAAAAAGATTAGTTAATTTTTAAGAACGAGTTTTAAAGATCCAAGTCTCTACAATGACCTGATCTTCCCTCACTAGTTACTAACTCTCCACAAGCATACTCCAAAACCTAGTGGAACATCTTCCTAGAAACGTGGAGGTTATTATAACAGTAGATCAGAACTAAATGTGGAATAAAAACATCTTAGTGTGTCCAAAATAATATCCATTTAGTGTACCTCATATTAGAGGAACAATCTGCCGGGGTGAGCCTGTCTTGGCTTTTCACTACCAGCTTCTTCTGATCCAGAGTCTCTTTTAATCATCTCACTCTGTTCGAAAGTAAACGCTGCTACTTTACAAAGGACCATCATTATTAAACCAGAAGTTAAACTTCAGATCATTTCTGCCTTTTCAGCACCACGGGCCAGTGCCTTTGTCTCCATTTGTTTGTCCTGCACTGTAATAGACAAGTCTTTTAAAGTTGGTGCAGAATTCACCCTGACCACCAGATGGAAGCAAACACAAAGCCAACGCCACGATTTTATACAATCGAGCTCGACTGAGCATCTGCTTCCTTTCGCTCACGCTTTTGAAGATTCAAGCAATAAAACCTCTAGGGCAAAGATGAGGTAACATCAAGCGTAAAGATGAAATGGCACAACATTCCAGGTGCAATTAAGCGCCATCGGTTCTCCCCATAAGCTCGATGTAGAAATCCCAGTCTTATGGCACTGGGCAGACTTCTTTATCCAGAGGGACATACAAAAGTGCTCTGAAGTCTTTATCAATAAATGCATTCGGATGCTGGTTCTTTAGGACCCAGACTAAGAATTCAGTCGGTCTAAAACTGGGAGAGAAAATGGTTAGAAAGTGAATTTCGGAACCTCTTGAAGAGGAAGGTCTTGAGACGTCATTTGAAGCTTGCTAGTGACTCGTACTAGCGACTGTTCTGATAGCAAGTAGAAGTTCGTTCTACCACTTCAGCACCAGAAGAGTCTGGAAGCAGGTTTTCGTTGTACCTTGAGAGTTGGTGGGACCAATCGAGCAGTGGTTGAGCCTCGGATGGAGTGTGATGCAGTGCGGGGTGGAAAGAGCTTTGAGGTAGAGGGGCACTGGTCAAATATTTTGCTTTGTTTGCAAGCATCAGGGTGTTGCATCCGATGCAGGCAGCTTCAGGAAGCCGGTGGTGGGAGCATAGTGGTCGGGTGGTGTGAGAGAAGCTAGGAAGACTTGCTCTTGCTGAAGATCACCAATCAGGTCTGGCAAAGAGTCAATGACTGGAAAGGAAAGAGTAAATATGGAAAGTTGGCAAATGCTCAGGAGGAAAAAAGGTGGTCAGTTCTTGTTGCAGTACATAAATTAGTAGGTGATTACAATATACTTGTATTGAACGTTGTGGCGTGTCCACATTATGGAACGCTTTTCTCTCCCGAAAGCTTTCCTATGGTGTAAACCATGAGGGCGATGCCATTCGATTGTGCTTTCGAAATTAATCGGTAGTTCTGTGGTATACAAGCAATAAATAACACCCAACCACACAGCCGCCTCCGCAATTCACTCGCACAATGTCCCGTTGTCTAACGACTTAACGTGACCCAAACCAGACACAAAGCCACAAAACCGCATTCCATGCCGCTCGCGTAGCCCCGCGAGAGAAATCCATACCAGCCCCTCAAGCCCTGCCTCTTTTTTTCCAACACAGACTTCAGGAATGGTCAGGTTCCATGTTTCAGGGTCGACTTTACTCGCGGAAGTCTCCGCGGAGGAATAACGTTTTTAAGTGTCACAGAACACGTACAAGCCATCCATCACGGTGGCGCAGTGTGGAGTTCGGGGTAACGTGATCGCCTCTCTGAGGAGACCTGCGGTCCTCTGACCCACACTTCCATATGCTGGACACGCACTGTTCCTTCAGGACTGTTCAGACGCTTTTGCTACTTAATCAATGAGGACGAGTCGCTTTCGTGTTTCAGCATTTAGGGGCAGACCGTGTGTATGAGTTCTGGTCATTCTGCTAACATGTTTGAAAGCATCACATCGTTGACTCATTCATGGGTCTTTGAAGACATACCTTGGAACAAAACAGTATTTTCTCAATTCCATGTTTCTTAATTTCCTTTAGTTTACACCCAGTCTGCTGCAGGTATGTTCTGTAAAAAGTTTAATTTAGCTTTGAGGTGTGCAGCGGTGACTGTGCTACATTATGCCACCATGTTTGGCCCCACAGGGAGGGTTGTTTTTTACATAATCACGAAGGAAAGAAGTCCATTAGATCACCCCTTTGTCTCCAACTGGAAGCAATTTTGTGTGTCCCCCCCATTTTTCAAATTCTTTTGGTCCTTCACTCAGTTCACTTGCTTTCAGATAAAGGATTTATTTAAATACACACGTCCCACATGTGGAGTGGGGGTGGTGGTAGTTGGTTGTCATTTGCATTCAGTAAGAAGAGAGCGTTTATGGTTCTTCGCCCCGTGTGCACCGTAATCATTATTGCACTTTAATAGCTCGCCGACGCTCCTGCCAGCCACCTCTGTTTCCACGGCAACCACCACCGAAAGGCACCAGCGCGAGGGTCTGAGCCGTGCCACCCTGGACCTCTGAGCGTCGGTCCAGCTCTGTGAACCGAGCAGCTTCATAATATAGCAGAGTTCTAATATCTGAAGAAAACCAGATTTCTGCATTTCATTCTCTCGAGTATTTTACATACAATACACACTATACAGGTGCAACACACTCTTCACACTCTGTGCACACTCTTCACACTCTGTGCACACTCCACACACTCTGTGCACACTTCACACACTCTGTGCACACTCTGTGCACACTCCACACACACACACTTTACACTCTGTGGACACTCTACACACACACTCTTCACACTCTGTGCACACGCCACACACACACTTTACACTCTGTGCACACGCCACACACAATTCAATTCATTTTTATTTGTATAGCGCTTTTAACAATGAACATTGTCTCAAAGCAGCTTTACACAGATAATGTGGTGATTAAAAGTAAATATGTTCTTTGTAAGTAAGTTTGTCCCTGATGAGCAACTGTGGCGAGGAAAAACTCTCCGAGATGGCATAAGGAAGAAACCTTGAGAGGAACCAGACTCAAAAGGGAACCCATCCTCATCTGGGTTGCACCGAATGTCCATTTGAAGCAGATATACAATGTTGCGGGGTACAGTGATGATGATCAGAAGCGAACTGTATCCTGAGTCAGTGTAGCAGACTGTTGACATTAACTACAGTCCAGTCCATCCTCAAAGCGCCCGTTCTTACTCCGGAATTTCATGGAACCACCCAAGGTGTTGATGAGAAACCGTCCCAAGCTGCACAGAGTGGCCTCCAGTCGAAGAGAACACTATCCAGAGGCAGGCTTGGACGAAGTGGGAAGATCCACGGAGGGGAGAGGAACAGTGGTCACTGGAGCCTCAGGAGCATGTTTAACTCGACCGAGAGAGAGAGAGAGAGAAGAGGGTGACAGGAAGAGAAGGATATGGATTATTAAGTGTCCTTATTGTTGTATGAAAGTAATGTCACTGTGCAGTTTGGACTCCGGCAAGACTCGACATGGCAGCATAACTAAAAGGGAGAACCAGAAGGTAACACAGACATGAGGGATCTCTGGGATAAGAGACGACCCACCACACCACCGTCAGCAAACCTGAGTGAGCGTGTGAATGTGAGGGGCGACAGCATACAAATATACCAGTTCACCAAACACTCTATATCCATGTTCCTCCAGATCTGAGCCTTTACCTAAGAAAAATCTACTGATCAAAGGCTTGACTAAATAAATACGTTTTCAACCTCGACTTGAACACTGAGACTGTGTCTGAGTCCCGAACACTGGTTGGAAGGCTGTTCCATAACTGTGGGGCTTTATAAGAGAAAGATCTGCAACCCTGCTGTAGTCTTCATTATTTGAGGAACCAACAGATCGCCAGCACCTTTTGATCTAAGTAGGCGTGGAGGATAATACTGGTACAGAAGTTCACTCAGATACTGCGGTGCGAGACCGTTAAATGCTTTATACGTCAGTAGTAGTATTTTATAATCAATGCGAGATTTCATTGGGAGCCAATGTAGACTGATTAAAACAGGGGTGATGTGGTCATATTTCCTAGATCTAGTGAGGACTCTTGCTGCTGCATTCTGAACTAACTGAAGCTTATTTATGCACTTATTTGCACACCCAGACAGTAAAGCATTACAGTAGTCTAATCTAGAAGTAACAAAAGCATGAACTAGTTTTTCTGCATCCTGTAACGACATCATATTTCTAATTTTAGCAATATTTCTAAGGTGAAAGAAGGCGATCCTGGTGATATTATTCATGTAAGACTCGAAGGAAAGACTAGGGTAAATAATCACACCAAAGTCTTTGACAGCCGTACATGCTAAAACAGAAACACCATCCAGAGATGCCACGTAATCGGAAAGTTTACTTCTAGCTGCATGTGGTCCTAGTAAAAGTACTTCCGTCTTATCTGAGTTGAGCAGAAGAAAGTTATTAAGCATCCACTGCCTAATGTCCTTTACACACTTCTCAACACTGTTAAGCTGATCTCTCTCATCTGGCTTTGCTGAAATATACAGCTGTGTGTCATCAGCATAGCAATGGAAGCGAATCCCATGTTTATGAATAATTTCACCAAGAGGTAGCATATATAAAGAGAAAAGCAGAGGGCCTAAGACAGATCCTTGAGGAACACCAAACTTTACCTCATAGAGTGTGGAGAACTCACCATTTACATCAACAAACTGATAGCGATCAGTCAAATAGGACCTGAGCCAAGAGAGAGCTGTTCCCTTTATTCCAAAAACGTTCTCAAGTCTAGCAAGTAGTATAGTGTGATCAATTGTGTCAAAAGCTGCACTAAGGTCGAGCAAAACAAGTAAGGAGACAAAACCCTGATCAGAGGCCAATAACAGGTCATTTACCACCTTGACTAGCGCCGTCTCTGCGCTATGATGAGGCCGAAAACCTGACTGATACATTTCAAAAATGTTATTCATAAGTAGGTATGAGCATAACTGCTGTGCTTCAACCTTTTCTAAAATTTTGGATATAAAGGGGAGATTTGATATCGGTCTGTAGTTGGACAACTGGCATGGGTCAAGGTCAGGCTTCTTAATTAGGGGGTGGATAACTGCCAGTTTGAAGGATTTTGGTACATAACCAGTGCTAATGGAAGAGTTTATTATTTTTAAAACAGGTTCAATTACCTCTGGAGTTATCTGTTTAAAGAAACTTGCAGGCAAGGGATCGAGAATGCAGGTTGATGATTTTGATGAGGAAATGAATGAAATTAAGTCATTCTCATGAATAGGAGTGAAGCTTTGTAGTTGATTGTCTGCTATAATGACACTGCTGTCTACAGGGTTACTTGTAAAATAATTTGGATTTATATTAACTGTCTGGATTTCTTGCCTGATGTTTTCAATTTTATTATTAAAAAAGTTCATGAAATCATTACTACCTATCGATGGTGTGCATGTGAGTGCAGTGCTTTTATTTCCTGTTAATTTTGCTACCGTGCTGAATAAAAATCTAGGATTATGCTTGTTATTTTCTATGAGGGTGGAGAAATATGCTGATCTAGCAGCACTAAGAGATTTTCTATAATTTAGGAGGCTCTCCTTCCATGCTATTTGAAATACTGTTAATTTTGTTTGACGCCATTTACGTTCTAATTTTCGAGTGGTCTGTTTTAAGGTGCGTGTATGATCATTATACCACTGTGCTAATTTTTTCCCCTGATCATTTTGGTCTTAAGGGGAGCTACATCATCTAGAGTGTAACGTAACGTTGTTTCTAGATGTTCAGTGGCCCAGTCGAGCTCTGGGGAGTCAGACGGAGATCTATCTAATATCGTGATTTCTGGAAGATTATTGATAAAACGTGCTGCTGTAGCTGACGTGAAAGTACGCTTTACACGGTAACGTGGTGAGGAAGAAATGCAATGACTGAGGCAGATTTTAAAAGAGATGAGATAATGGAGATCAGACTGTGGAATTATGACTAAGTTTTTTATTTTTAATCCAAATGTTAACAAATCGAGAGTGTGTCCACCACTATGAGTGGGTCCTATAACATTCTGATTAATTCCAACTGACTCTAGAATGGACACAACTGCTGCTTTGAAGGAGTCTTCCTGGTTATCAAAATGAATATTAAAGTCACCAATAATTAATGCTTTGTCTAAAGAAGTAGCTAAATTTGTGATGAAATCTGCAAATTCTATTAGAAAATCAGAATAGGGCCCTGGGGGTCTATAAATAATAATTAGTGGAATTGACTGACTTGACCTGCTTTCGGACACTGAATATTTTATGTTGGTGTAAAGAACTTCAAATGTTTTACATTTGTGTTCAGTCTTTTGTGTGACGTTTAGATTATTATTATAGATAGCTGCGACTCCACCTCCTCTGCCATTTAAACGGGGTTGGTGTATGTAACTATACCCAGGAGGACTCGCTTCATTTAATGCTACATATTCATTCGGTTTAATCCATGTTATTGTCAAACACATTATATTAAATTCCTGGTCGGAAAAAAATTTTGTTTATAATCAGCGCTTTTGACGTAAGAGATCTAATATTCAGCAATCCTATATTTAGATCAGAGGTGATGGCTGTGCGTTCAGTCCTATTTAATTTAATGTTAATCAGGTTACTAAAACAGACTTTCTGATAATTCCTATATTTTGGTTTTGCTCGGGGGACAGACACAGTCTAAATTTGGTGGATCCTGAGTGACGACTCTGTGCAGCTAGCAGACGGTCGGTTTAGCCTGTCTGTCAGCTCCCTGGCCTTGGTTCTAGACAGTCACTTGTTAACTAGTGCTGTTTTGAGACTATTACCTATACTACAAGAAATGAGAGCAGCACCTTCCCAGGTGGGATGGATACCGTCCCGCCCTAACAGGCCAGCCCTGCCCTGCCCTCAAAAATGCTCCAATTATTAATGAATCCCACATTGTTTTTGGAGCACCACTCGGACATCCAGCAGTTCAGCGACCATAACCTGCTGTAGGCTACATCGCCACGTCGCATTGGGATGGGGCCAGAGCATGTTACTGCATCGGACATTGCCTTCGCTAATTTACACACCTCTATAATATTACTCTTAGTATTCTCTGACTGTCGAAGGCGTATATCATTAGCTCCTGTGTGAAAAACTATCTTAAAGAACCTGTGCTTTCCTAAGAATCTAAGCTGATCTGCTATGTCCGGCGCCCTGGCTCAACACATAACCTGTGCTGCTGGTGCCCCTAAAGGTCTAGCTAATTTCACATGCCTCAGAATGGAGTCTCCTAAAACCAGAGCTCTTTCAGGTTTCTCAGCGGGTGCTTCACTAAGGAGAGCAAACCTGTTGGACATGTGAAGCAGAGAGGAATGGTGCTCCCGTGGGCGAGCCTTAGCGTTAGCTTTGGCTTTGCGAGTATGCCGCCGAGTCGTCACCCATTCGCCCTGCTGCGAGGGCTCTAATGCCGGAGTCGGGGAATATTACCTTCACCTAGGGCATCCAGACTTTCCCCTGCAGAACTTGGACTGCTCTCACACTCACTACTTCTCTCTAGACTCTGGATGCGCTCCTCTAATGCTAAGATCTTCTCCGTCAAAGAGCAAACTAGCTTACACTTCTCACAGATAAAATTATCGCTAACAACGGAGAAAGACTGACTAAACATGTCACACCTCACACACTGAATGAACTGGATGTTCGCCATAGCAGAGAAATGACGTACCTTAATGTGATTACTGTAGTGTGTGTTCGTAGTTCTGGTGAATATCACTGCTTTCAAACCCTCAAACAGGGAAAAAAGCGCACACGCCACACACATACTTTACACTCTGTGCACACGCCACACACACTCTTCACGCTCTGTGCACACGCCACACACACTCTTCACGCTCTGTGCACATGCCACACACACTTTACACTCTGTGCACATGCCACACACACTCTGTGCACACGCCACACACTCTTCACACTCTATGCACACACCACACACTTTTACACAATCCACACACCCTTCACACTCTGTGCACACTCCACACACACTTCACATTCCACACACTCCTTTCACTCACTACACTTCACTGACTCCTCACACTACAAGCTCTCAACACACTGCACACTCCTCACACTCATTGCAATTCAAAATCCTTACACACAATCCTTACACCCCTCACACTGCACACTCCTTACACAACACACACTCATTACAATGCACACTCCTCATACTACAAGATCTTCACACACCTTAAAGTCAACTGCTGGGTCCTTGAGCAAGGCCCTTAACCCTCACCTGCACAGCTGTAAGTCGCTCTGGATAAGGGTGTCTGCCAAATGCCATAAATGTAAATGTAATGCCTTGCATTCTTTACACTTCTCACACTACTCATGCTGTACACTATGCAATCTGTACACTACTCACACATGGACATTGCTCACATAGTAGAAACCAAGGAAGTGGATCTTATGCTGCCAAAATAAATGGCACATAGTGGTTGCAGAACTGGCCCGTGTGTGTGTGTGTGTGTCTGTCTACGCTTGTGTGTAAATTTATTTGTAAACCTCGTTAGTCTTCTGCAGAATGTTTTCCTATTTCCCCCAGTCTTTTTTCCCCTCATGTGTGTAATTGGAAAGGTAGCAGCTCTTTGGTTAAAGCATTGGACTTTGGCTTTCGAAGGTGGTGATTCAAATCTCTGCCACACCAAGCTGCCACTCCTGGGCCCCTAAGCAAGGCCCTGAAATCCATAGATGGTCAGTTGTGCGAATGAGATAAATGTTAGTCGATCTGGATAAGGGTGTATACCATAAATGTAGTAATAGAAAGTGCTTCTTTGTTGTTGAGAACCCGACATCCTGGATAGGGAGTCTCTTATACCCCATTTTCCCCACAACAATGAGACCTCGTGCTGTTTTATTGGTTTGGTATTATTTTTATTGTTGGGGTTGCTCATCGCTAATTTCGTTTCCTCAAAGACAACCATTTTCCTCTTCCTTTTTTCACTGGGGTTTATAGTTCTACTTTTGTGTTCTTTCCTTCCTGTATGTCTGTCTCTTTCTCTCTTTCACTCTTCCATTAGTGTAAAATAATGACTTACAGTTCACTCCACATTCTTCCAGTCATTTTATGTAGAGTGTCCGCTATACTATACATCACAGTTCATTACTATAGAAGGAATAACGCATCAGAGCGAGTGTGTTCACACGAAACCCTGCAGAGCTGCCGAGTTCTAACCAATCAGAGACGTGACTCTGTATGCAGTAGAGGCACTGATGCCACACCGAGATTTCTGGAGCTGGAACATGATCCTGACCTCGAAGCCTGAACAGCTGACTGCTGTAATAAACTGCCATTACTTTCACTCTCACTAATTAACACCTGACTTTCTTCAGTCCGCACGTCATTATTCAGTATTGAACGAACACACACACACACACACACACACACAGCACAAGCTTTCACTAGTCATTAGCTTACTTGTGCAGGGTACAAACACAATAAATCTGTCTTTCTTTTCTATTTCACATTTTAAAGCTCTGGAGTGCATAAAACTTTTGATATTTTTCTTAAAAAAAAAAAATATATATATATATATATATATATATATATATATATATATATATATATATATATATATATATATATATATATATATATAATATAATATATAATTTCCTTTGTTCATGTTTCTATTTGTACAGCATGTTCCCATTTGGAATAAAATCACACATTTTACTTCTGGTTTATAAACAGAACATTTGTGTGTTTTGCGCCTTTTCAAAAACCTGATGCACTTTTCCCTCGATGACACTGAAACCTAATAATACGACCTCGTTAGTGTTCACGCTACTCGCATTCCTTCTGTCGTCCCCACCTGAAATAGTGTGTGTTTCATGTTTCGTCATGAAGAGTTCCCGCGCTGCTTTTCTGACCAGGATAAAGTCGTTGTACCCGTGTGAGAGGAGCGAGACATAACCCCTTTACTGGGGCAACACCCAAAAACGAGAGTATAACCTGCACACCTTCGTGTGTGTGTGTGTGTGTGTGTGTGTGTGAGCTTCACAGTGTACGTGCCTGCAATTTATTACATCTTACAGTATATTATAATGTGTGTATGAGTGCTGCGTTTATGAATTATTAAGCATATATATGTGTGTGTGTGTGTGTGTGTGTGTGTGTGTGTGTGTGTTATGCCAGCTTGGGAAGGACGCTGAAGGACGCCTGCAGCGTGTGTGTATTCACAGCTTTGCAGTGTTTGGTATCGGGGGGGAGGGGGGTGTCTGTTTCTATTTCGGTTCATTCCCATAGACATGTGGTTCACCAATAAGTCCAGACATAAAGGAACAATTGTAAATGTAAAGGCCTGCGCATTATAGGAAGCGGGATCGCTGTCTTTGTAAAGTTTTAATGTAATCGGTATCGGCCATATCAGATGTTTGAGCTCAAATGGAATCTAACTGATAACATTAAGAATATAATCAGTAGGAATTCATGTGTCTTGCTGCAGTATGTGCAACCTGATAAAACCCCTCTGACTTTCATTCTGTGTGTCGTATCTTACTGCAGAGGTGCTCAAATCGCCGCCAATCTACATTAGACAAAATGATTAGGCTTTTTGCTTGTAGTAGAATGATCGTGCAAAACCTAAGACACTTCTGGCTCTTTGAAATGTTGCGGCAATGATACCTTTCATGTCGTGTCGTTTTCGGAAGAAGAAATGCTGTCTCAGCGTGGATAGAAGGCCAAAAGGGGGAAAAATATGCATTTTCAGACAAGTATTAATGTTGGACATGGCCTGGGGTGGTGGGAATGCTCTATAAAATTACTAACAAGTGGACATAGTAGACAAAAAAAAGCTTTCTGGACCAGACAGTTTTCCAAACAGGTTTACAGTGTTTTAAAAGATGAATCACTTTGGTCAGCCAAGAGGGAGATGCATATACACACACATTCTTTTCATCATGTTAAGCACATTGAAGATAGACTTTATTAACAGAGTACCGTAATTTCCGGACTATTAAACGCACCCAAATATAAGCCGCACCCACTGAATTTGACAAAGATTTTTATTTTGAACATAAATAAGCCGCACCTGTCTATAAGCCGCAGTGTCTACACTGAAACTAATGAACTTTACACAGGCTTTAATGAAAGACGGTGTCTGTTACACGGTTTGTGTCTAAACAGTAGCCGACCAAGAAAGTCATTGTTCACTGTCTTCCTCCTTCCTTTCACAACAATTTCTCTCGAGAGTTTATCTTTTGGCATCGACGTGCGTTTAAAAATCACCATCGGTGAAGCTTTTCTCCCGATGCCGTGCAGCTCAGAACACAGGTGAAATGTGGTTTTTTTTTTTTTTTTTTTTTTTTTATGCCCAGTTGTTTTCAGCGTGACGAATGATTCTCATTTCCTGTAGACAGTCCGAGTGAGCGGCAGGTCAAACGTCAGGGGAACATCATCCATATTTATGATGTGGTGCGGCCCGATTCAGTGGGAGCGCATCTGATTTAATATAAAGAGTTTCATTGGTTCACCTGAACCCGTTCGGCAATTTCATTGGTCTAATGTTATGGGGCTCAGTTTTTTGGCATGAAGCTTATGAAACCGGGAAAAATCCATAAATTAGCCGCTTCGATCTTCGCCAAAAGTTGACAGTCCAATTGTCTCGATGTCAGAACGCATATTTATTTTTCGTGTTTATTCACATTTTTAGCACTTGACAGAGCTCCAAACTCTGAACCAAACTCTCTCACACTCAACTCTTGCAGCATGTAACGAGGCACTAAACTCTAGATTTTGACCCACAGTTTTCACCTGCTGTTGTAGATTAAGACCATGGAAACTTAGCAAATTGCCTAGAGGAGCCTGGCTGTCGGGCTTTGTGTGTGTGTGTGTGTGTGGTTCCCCCAATTATTCAAAACTTTTTTTTTTTTTTTCGTAAATGTAGCTTTTCCTCACAGCCAGATTGAAATCGAATTCTCCACTGGGGCTGACCCCATCGTAGACCAGAGCACTGTGTCTCTCTCTCTCTCTCTCTCTCTCTCTCTCTCTCTCTCTCTCTCTCTCTCTCTCTCTCTTTTTGCTATCTGAGCCAATGGGGCAATCAGCGTTCGGACCGGTGGCCCGAGGAGATGCAGACACCCAAGCAGAAAATTCTCCCAAAAGTGTGCGAGGCGAATTCCTGTGGTTTGTTCAGTTCAGCACCGGTTCAGCTCTCAAGGGTTATTTGGTAGATCTTAAGCATTTCCTGATGGCAGTGGCTGCACCACTAATTAAAGTACGACCCCCGTTTTCATTTAAGATCACTTTAGCCGGTTCAAATCCCAAGTAAATTGGGGACAGCGAGGCGTTTCTCGTGATGTTCTACCTAAATCCCAAAAAAAGGGGGGAAAAACCCTCTACGTTTCAAAATGATTAGGGTTCACCAGGTCCTTAACCAATTCTCAATGTTCTTGGGGTTGGATCAAGCTGCTGAATATAAAATGCCAATATTGGCTAAAGGAACTATCGTTTCTTGGTAGTAGAAACGGTTGACGGAGGGATGAAGGAGACGTTGCGGTGAACACGGAGGCACTTCAAAGCTTTGATGATGTGAGTTTCTAAATGAAGGAGCCTGAAGGTCTTGGCTAATGGGAGCCCATGGGGAGATAAGAGAGCCTGTAGCCGACAGTGTGTGTGTGTGTGTGTGTGTGTGTGTGTGTGTGCATGCGCGCGCAGTGCAAGTTGATGTTTTATGGATCAGGTCTTATAGGTAGATTCCAGTTGTTCTCTTTGTAGCCACATGAAACAAATTCCACACTGCTGCAAAAACATACGTGTGTGTGTGTGTTGTTGGGGGGTGATAGGATTTGGATTTGGTGTATGCAAACACACATGCCACACTGAACCTGAAGGAATCGCAGTCTGAAAAATGATCAAGGGTGAGACAGTTGGAGCATCTAATCAGACGCTTATTTCTCATTTTTTTCAAAACCTCTTGAATCTGACTTACTTCAGTCCACACGTCATTATTCAGTAACTGAGCGCACGCGCGCACACACACGTGCAAGAAGGACAAGCTTTCACTAGTCATTAACTCACTGTGCAGGAGACACACAATTAATCATTCTGAATGTGATGTACTGCAAAAGTGGGCATGGCCTAAACCACAACTTCTTTTAGACCTTTTTTCTGCCTCTAACGGTTTTTTCTTTCTTTTTCTGCCCCTCAATATTTTTCTTTCTTACGGATGTTAATTTTTTCTCTTTTTCTCAGTTTCTATATTTTTATAGTCTCCTTTCTTAACCTCTTTTCTGCCTCTCATTGGTGTTTTTTTTTCTTTCTTTTCATTTCTCTCTATTTTTTCTTTCTTTTCCTGCCTCTCATTGGTATCTTTTATTTCTCTTTTTAGGTTTCTATTTCTTTATTCCTCTTTTTTATATAACAAAAGCTTTGCCACAAAAACCTCAAACACAATATTCACCATGGCTTCAATGTTGATATTTAACAATCCTTTATTAAATAATCATAATAACAATAATATCATAAAAAGCACATTTTTCTTTTTCTCCTGTACAAACCTTCCAGGGAGTAACTGGAAGTCTACCCAGTGCTTAAATTTTTCTCTTTCTCTTTTTTTTACTTTTTCGAGTGTTTTGAGACCAACGAAAGCTTTTTGAGTGCCAGAGCAGCTCCAAGGCACTTGGAAAAGTCCCCATTCCGGTAGCGATGGTCTTTTCGGCGAGCGAGTCTTCACCCGGGAGCGCTATGCATTCATTTTCCTTATTGAAAGTCTCGTCACTCCGGCGCTCTCGTGTTTGAGGTGTAACACAGTTGATATGTCAGCAGAACCCGTGCGAGCGTAAATGAATGCGTGTTCCCGTGCTTGTCATGGATGATCTCCATCAGTGGTACTGGGAAAAGATTTGCTTTATCTTGGTCTATTTTTTTTCTTTTTCATCTAGAAGCTTTTGAAAGCCACTCGGGAGCTGACGTAATCACCAAGCCAATTCATCACTAAACCTGTCTCCTGTTAACCTTCAGCCTCGTGTGTGGAAAGAAAAAAAAAAGAAGAAAAAGGAGACTGGGGGATGAACTAGCAGATGATAAGTGCTTGGCCTTGGTTGTTCAAAGTCTCAACAAGCGTGTTCCTCGTTGCTCACCGCAAAAACCACTCGCTTTCTTAGAATAACCGGAACACTGTTCATCTATTAAGCCCTTGAGCACAGCATTATGTCCTGTTTTCTAGCAATCCATAGGTTGCACAGTCAAAACTCCTCGTCGCTTTTTTAAGCAGTCTTACCGAAACCTAGCGCGGTCACACGGCTTCAAACTAAACCTATGAAATTCTACTTGGCTTGTCTTAACACGATTACAGTTCGTTTTTCGTCGTTCTACTAAAGCCAGAGCGCAACATTTAAAACAAGACCACAGAACTAAACGGGCACCAGATACAGAAGGAAAAAGAAAGAAAGAAAGAAAATCAGTTTTGGTCCCCGATATCCTGAATGAAAGCAACGGATTGACCAGCATTTAAGGCATCAGTCAGGAAATGTAAAAAAAAAAAAACTCAAAAAGGGGCAACAAACATCACCACACCATCAGTCACATGCCACAAAAACGCTGCATTTTTAAGGATGACGAGAGTTCAGCTCCGGCTCCCGTTCACCATCCAAAGCTTATCATGAAATTTGTGGGGGGTTTTTCTTTCTTCAGACAGATCTGATATGTACTAATAGCTGAAAAACAAAAACGCTTCACCAGAAGATAATTCCAAGTAGCCTTCGATAATCCAGCGTCGAATCAGATTGCATCCGAGGCTAGCTGGAAGTGGCGGCTCCAACGATCGTGCCAAACAAGCAGCAAGGTGGTGACATGCATGCCAAGAGATAGGGGCTGGTCTCTCTCTCCAAAGCGTCCACATGTCCATTTTATATATATATAAAAAAAAAGGTAGTTCTCAAGCCTCCGAGCAGCAGCGCTGTTGGTTGAACTTCACCTTGTGCTTGATGCCATCGTAGAGCTCGAAGTTGTAGTTCTCCAGGGTGGTGGAGGAGCGCGAAGTCAGGCCTCCATAGGAGCAGGTGCAGTACAGAAGGAGACCAGCACACACTGCCCCTAGCAGGACACCCAGAGAGCTCATCACTATTATGGTGAGAAGAATGGGATCCAGCGTGTTCAGCCAGGGATTCTCCTTGCCGGGAGATCGAGTGACCAGGGCTCAGTGGACGCTTCTACGTTTTCTGGGAAGGAGACACCTAGGGGGGGAATAAAGTATAGAGACTGTTAGGGTTGCAAAGGGGTGAAAAATATATTGTAAATTGCCAGAAACCTTCTGTGGGGAATTTTGGAAGTTTATGGTAATTCATTCTAAATTTGGGGAAATTTATATAAACTGTATCATTTACATTTTGTTTAGTCATAAGGTGATGCACGCAAACTAGTACATATTGCTACAAGTTCCCTGTAATTGGCTAGCTTGCAGTTTTGTAAATTCCCAGTTTCCAGTTATGACAATTTCCATAATTTTGCAACCCTAGAGACTGTTAGGGCGGAGGTGGAGAGGTGGTGGCTTTGTGGTGCACAATGCAATGGACTTGGGAGCTAATGGTCCTCACCACTGCTGGCCCCTGAGCAAGGCCCTTAACCCTACAGATGCTGGGCTCACACTTTGCGATTATGGCTACGATTTGTTCACCGACAGACGATTTTATTTTTTTTGCCTCGCTGAAATTCTGGCAGAAGATTTCAGAATCTTTCCTGCAGTACGACGACTCCTACGATGATAGTCAAAACTACATCAGGGAAAATGTGCAAACGAGTCATTTAGAGAAAATCTTAACTTATCGCGCTATGGAGGGAAAAGAAGTGCTTTTGTTTGCTACTAGCCACCGTTAGCGAGAGAACATAGGTCTGGACATGTCATGGATCGATTACGTAAAACTAGTCTTTTCCGTCTGCCGTTATGACAACCGAGATCCTACAGTGTGACGTGGGGATCATGTTTGTACAGTCTGACAAGCAACAATCTCAAAACTAAAATTTAAGAAATGCCAGGATGTGTCTGGGGAAGCATTCGAGATATATGTTTAATGGCATGACACCGGTTATGGACAAATTCTGTGGCTTGGTTGATTGGTCAGTTGTAGATGGTTGGATTATATATGAAACACTGGAGAGCTAAGAATAAGGGGCTTGAAAAAATCCTGAATATGCATAGGACTTCAAGATGTTGAGGTGGTGGCTTAGTGGTTAAGGCATTGGACGTTGGATCCGAAGGTTTTGAGTTTTCCCAGCCGCAACAAGCTGTCAGTTGTGGGCACCTGAGCAAACCTCAAAGCTGCTCAGCTGTATGAATGAGATATCAGAGTTGCTCTGGATAGAGCTTGTAGAGGGCTGAGAACTGGACATAATTATTTTGTCAGCCTACTTGCGGTTAATGTATAAATAGATATTTTCTGCGATATTCCGAAAAAAAAAGTGGCATACCTGTGTCTCCGTGTTCCCGGCTGTTGAGAAGACGATTACCTCTGGGGTCCATTTTTTTAACTGTGGGGAGGAGAAACGATTATTAATTGAAACAAAAAAAAGTAATAATAAAATCGCCCAGAGCCCAGTCTGTAAAAGTCATTAGCAACGATTAGGAAAATGAGGTGGTGTTACGGAAACACGATGATGGTGAAGTTAATTACAGGTTGTCACCTTTAATTAATAGGAAATTAATAAGAAGGAAAGGAAACGCTTTGGTAGAAAAATACGATTTTATTACCGTACACACTACCATAAAAGGGCGTCATCAAGCAAAAAAATACTCCATTCCGGTTTTGCTTTTTGTTTTTTAAACAGCGCACTCCTTTTTTGAGGTATAGTGCCACATTCATACAGGAAAGTGCATTGCCTTCTTCATCATCATCATTTTAAGCATACAGTCTGTACATCAGAACCACCTGCATAAGCTGTGTGGGGTGATAAATACGGCCTAACGCCAGGCATCGTTAGGTGGTTTATCAGGACAATATCGCCTTTGTGTAGATAACGTTGAAACTGAGGCCCGCTGGGTCCGAACCAATCAAGGCTGAGAAAGTGACGTGAAAGCCTGCATGCTACACTACGGATGCGAAGTTGATAGGCTGACTGGCTCGTGTGCAATCTGGTCTACATGGATCAGATAACTGACTTACTGCCTGTTTTACAAGCCCCAAGACGCCTGTCTCTGAAGAGGAATATCGTTTAGTGGTTCAAAATGGTTGTATTTTTTTGGAGGGGTGGGTGGATGCAGACATCTAGGGGTAAAAAGATTTTGCCAGCCAGTCTCTCTGGGCAAAAAGTCTCTGGAGAATGCTTTCACTCATTATCATTTTCTCTAGGGTTTCAAAAGGAGAAAACTTTTCCAGCAGCTGTAATAAATGCTATCGGGTCCATTAGCTAATTAAAAGTATTAAACTTGAAAGAATGTATGGTGAGATGAGATTAATTTAAAAGCACAATGCAAGCCAATGCCAAGATTTATCTTACCACATCTCAGCCTGATGGAAATGGCAATGAATAGCTCACAAAGTTCTCCCCTTTTCTCTTTTTTTTTATTCCAACAATTGTAATGGAGATTCTCTATAATACTAAAACCATCTGGTATTAAATTACTAGTTACACATTTGTGTCTTTCACTACCCTGCCACTACAGTGACCATCGGCTTTTACCTGTAACTACAAGCCAGACCAAATTGGCCAAATTAAGTACCAACATGGGGAAAATGCAGTAAAGGTTAATAAACCATCAAATCTTTAGCAAAAGCTAAAGTAGAACAGCAGGAGCTACAGAACTCTGGGTGAAATTTGGGATACGTCTACACTAATCCGGATAAATCTAAAAACACTCAGCGACCACGCTGGTTTTCAATCGTTTACCAAACGTTGCTCGTAAACACTAAAATGTCTGAAAACGCATACGTTTCAGCAAAATGTAAGACATTTCATCCTCCATCATTTACTTTCCAGCTTTTGGAAACTTTGCAGCAATGTTGAGGAAAGTCACCGTTACATGACTAAAATGCCTCCAGCTTTTCCACGGTCCACACTACGATGCAGAAAAATGGCGTTTTCAAATGTATCCACTTTGGAGAGCGTTTTCAACAAGCTCCGATTTCGTTGACTAAAAGCGGCGTCTCGGTGTGGAGGGAAGGCCGAAACTAAAAGAAAGAAACGAGTTTTCAAATGAAAACATTAATGTGGACATGGCCTTAGAAAAACACTAGGAAACCATGAAAGGCATTTCAAACTATCGAATCAAAAAACTAGGGGAAACCGAATTAGGAAATACAGTGGGAACAAGCCTAAAACACAACTCATTAAAGAGGCAAAAAGGAAATCAAGAAATTCACTTCAAACTACAGAAGAGGGAAGTAGGCTACTTCAAAACTACAGCAGAGCAAGTTGGGAAACGCACTTAAACCTAAGGAACAGGGAATCTAAGAAACTGACTTAAACCCGGAAAACAAGGAAACTTGGAAAAGCACTCAACCTAAGGAACAATCTGGTAAACGCATTGCGAACAAACAAACTAGGAAGCGAACCTAAAAAACCAAGAAACCTTGGAACTATGCTCAAACCTAGGGAACCAGAGGAGCAAGGAAACTAGGAACCACATGGGGACATGGGGAGCAAGAAATCTTGGAAACTCACTCTGGCCAAGGACACTAGGAAGTGACTCAAAACTAACAAGGGGAGAAAAACTATAAAATGCTCAGAACTAGCAAAGGAACCACGGAAATACCCTCAGTGGCATTGAAGAACAAATCGAACGAGCGTCGTTGGAAGTTTCTCTCAATCTCTTCATCCGACTTTCAACTCCAGTGTTCGCACGGAACCCTGAAAACTAGCGAACCACGTGGACGTGTTGCATGCTCTTCGCTGTTGTGGAAATCTCCAAGTCCTGCCGCATAACAAAATGTCTACCAGCTGCTTATAAGCTGCACAAAGCTCACTCCTTTACCACCACACACACTCTCCCTCGTTCTCTTGCTCTCTCGGCCCTCATTAAGACAAGGAAGCAGCTGGTGGTGTTGATGTGGCTTGTTGCAGGGAATAAAACTGACAGACATTTGGTTGGAATAATACACGTTTCTTAACTTCTGTCTCAGAACCCGAGGGAGGTCTACGCAATATTTTTAGGGGATTTTTTCAGAAATTTTGGAAACGGGCATGAAAAATTTAGGACTCTGTCGATACGGCAATAAGAATGCTCCTTCTTTCTTGCTAATGCTAGCTTTCTTGCGACCTAAAATGTATGTAATTCGAATGGTGGTGTTCTGGAAGGTTTTTACTGGACTGTCCCTTGTTAAAATCAAACAGATTACTGAACCTGAGCCTGTAAAAATATACAAAATTGTACACATGCATACGCAATTGCATTATACCCCCAACAACACACTCGTTAGAAATGGTCCATCGACTGAGCCCCCCACACCCCACACCCCACATCTAAATAGTAAACAGTGTAATCGTTAATTGTGTGGCGGCCTGGGAAACCACTTGTTTTTGTTCCATAATGCAGTTAAAAACTACAATGAAATGAAACATCTTGAGTCCAAGCATTAGAAAGTAAAAAGGCATTAAAAAGTTAAAGATCATTTTCCAACAATGGAAAGAAGGAACATCATGGGAAGAGGAGCATCATTGGACAGTTGGCATGCAGCTAACCATATTACTTAGTGGAAATATTACCACAGTGTGATCTTTGTAGGAAGACCTCAAGATAAGGTTTACAAAAAAAATCTAAAGCAAACAATTGTAATTTCAGTGCAATATATATGTTATGGTAAGTGTCCTCAATGCGGCAAGTTTTGGCAAAAATCTTTTAATTTTTTCCCCACTACTTTTTGATTTGCCCCAGTGCCATGCGACGAGTTTTCCCAGATCGCCTCACAAAAATAACTAGGCTTTATTAAAAGTGCAAACATTTTGACAGCTGATAATTTACCCAAAATTCATTTCATTTTGTAAACTACACAGGGTTGACACCACATTTTTTCGATATAGAACATTGTTGTTGTTCTTATCTAGATCTGCAAAAAATGTCCTCCAGTTTTGATCTCCGAATCCATTCCATCATCTAGCCCTGATTTGGGACCAGTTAGAACCAATCACAATGTAAAATTCTAGTAAGGCATTATGCCTGTCTGAGATCTGTGATCAAGGTCCTTGGTTTGGACACCATGTTCATTGGTAGTTCAGGTGCCACGACCAGGCGCAGGCACAAGGAGCATTCCTGGTCACAGCAAAGTTAAGCCTGTACTGGAAGGCTTTCCAATATGGCGCTCTTCCAGAAAACCTCTGGCTGGTACTCTGCAGTGTACAGATTCACAGTGTCTCACCACATCCTGCAAGTGAAGGTGACTTGGAGGAAAAAAAAAAAAAAACACAAAGAAAGCCAACAGGTCTAGAGCAGATGTTGGTTCCTGTCCCCTCTTCAATTGCGCAGTTTCCAAGCAGTTGGCAGTGAGGTGGTACCCCAAAGAAATTTCTTGTTCGAGGCATCCCTTACACTAGACCACATTTTCAGCACTCTTTTCCAAGTTCTTTTTTTCTGACCTCGTGTCAGCAGTGTAGGTCAACGTTATCATGCCAACTCCCCTCACCAGTAGGAGTTTCCATCCCCTTTCTCGACCCAAACAGTCAACTTAGAGCCTCCCCCTGCTCTGGGCATTGCACCATTTGGGTAGTAAGGACTGTGGGGACTATAGTAGGCCATGGTGGGTCGGCTTCTCTTGGCTGTCAGACGGCGACAGCCAATGGCCATGATAACGGCAATGACCAGGAACAAGATGGCGCCTCCGCCAGCCATGAAGTAATACCAGTTGGGGGAAATAGGAGGCACTGACAGGGTATCTACTGTTGGCTCACTCCTGCCTGGTAGGACTCCCCCTGGTGGAGAGATATACAACATGTGACAACACCCCACGTTACTCCTGAGGCTCATTGTACAAGCATAGCAGAGTAAAAAAATGCACTCTGACAAGCCGTAAGTAAGGCAAAATGTCCTTGCTGTACTGGTTAGTCCTTAATTAAAAAAAAAAAAAGGGTTAATGAGGTAGATGGTTTGCAGACTTGAGATAAATTTTTCATAATGACTAGTACTTCAGGACTAAGATAGGGTAGATACACTGCTTCATTCAGGGGTATATGTAGGGCTGCATTCAAATCAGGGGTCCAAGCAGCAAAACATGCAGGTTTTTTTCTTTGGAATTCTTGCATGGTGTGAAAATAAAGGAGCTATCTTTTTATATTTTATGAAAAAAAAACCCATGTACCTTATACCAATGTATAAAAATGTATCTCTTTAGTGTCATTCGATATTTGTATAGAAGTTAGTCTATTTTCGCTTTGGTTAACCGTGGAGGTCGACCGATTAATCGGCAACACAGATAGTTGATTGCTGGAACTATTGGCTATCGGCAAAAATCCATACCAATAAATTTTTCCGGCTTCTTGTCGAATCTTTTTTACACGAGAGACTGCGTGATGCACGGAGAGCGATATATTATAATTAATTATTAAATTATATTTCTTAATATAGTCGTATTTATTTCCTTTAGCACATTTTCATGATTAAGTACTGTTTTTTTTATTCTTTTTATTGAATTGTTATAAAGATTAGTACTATTTTACATGTAATGTTATGCATGTTAGCTTTTTTTTTATTTTTTTTATCCAAGATCCATTTTTAAATCGGGTAATTAGTAGGTTATCGGCAAGTACTATCTGACCTTGCTCTCTAGTTAACTGTGTCCTATATTGTTCAACTACCTGCTTGTAGTAAAGAAATGTGACACCAATGTTTCCTGTACATCAACTCTGCAGAGACTCGCAAATTCGTATTAATAAAATAGGCAAAGAGCTGAAAGGAAGGACTTGTATTTGGGGGGCAAAAATCTGTCCTTTTAAGCTGCACTGACCACAAACGATAAGACGGCACCAATTAATAATAAACGGTAAGCACCAGAATCAGTAGGTGGACCACAAATTTCAATATCAACATAATGGTCTTGCAGGTGGCAGTTTTGAGGTAACTTTGTAATGAATTGTGTGGTAGGTATCTTGGTTATAGTAAGAGGAAGTCACATGGACTTTTTCTTCAGCTCGTAGATTATACCTGTAGTCCAACCCGGTAATATCTGAGCAGTCTTCATTATAGCAAGAGGTAGGTGTGTAGAGTAGCCGAATTTACCTGACACAATGTCTGAAACCAATTACTGAACATTCAGCCAGGCCTCATTGAGTCCTGTTACTCAAAATAACTATGGTTCAGGCACAGCGTTGCACTTGTTTTTTTCCTGTCAGATCTGCAACGTTTGCTTAAAATGAGCGCTGAGTACAGGCAAGGGAAAAAAAAAAGTCACAAAGGAGCAATACTCTAGGGACGAGAAAATGTGAACGCTGTCTCTAACATGCTTTATTTTCCTCGTGATGCTGTGTTGTGTCATGGAGAATTTTGCTCATTAAAACACTCTCGCATACCGCGTAAACTGTAACTTGACTATGGAAATTAGTTGCACAAGCCTGCAAGTGCTGATTAATTTGTATTGTATGATGCAGCAAATGTATATATTTCTCTGAACAATGTTACCAAATCCATGCCAAACCAGTGATGATAAAGTAAAGGGGTGCTGGTTTATGCTACGTATAAAAGCCCGACCAAACAGACAATTCTTATTTAAAAATCAAGCAATGTCCTGCTTCCCAAATCAGATCCAGGATCAGCGTTTCCCATAATGACCGAGTATCTATTTTGCCACATGTAAAAAGAGCTACAACTGATCCTGGATCTGCATTACACAGTGTGCACCAATATTTGAAACAACTTACCAGTCAAATCTGGAGGGAAAGCAGCGAAGGGTTCTGAAAAAGAGAGAAAAATAGAAAAAGAGGAAGCGTTCACGTAACAGCTAGAATATAAGAAGTCATGTATTACACGGAGCACAGCTGGAGCTATTGTTTCAGAGCTGCTACTCTAGATGCATCCATTCTGACTAATCAGAGTGAAGAATATCCAGAAACTCATCTGGGCCGACATTACAGTCCCAAAATCTAGATATTTATGGTCTAGATAAATCAGAAAATGGAGCTAATCCCTGGACTTGACAAGACCACAGGAGATGTTGGGTAAAGCTTGTTTCAGAAAATACGGTTTACAAATACTGAGGAACGGGAGATATGAAATGAAATATAGATTAGAATGGAGGCCCGTGAGGTTTTGTGGCCTAGTTTTGATTCTTCTTTTGGGTTTGATGGCAAGCGACATGTCACTCGTCATCATCCGTGCTCCTTTTCCCATCCCACCCCCATTTTTCTTTCATGTCGGAGGTTTATTTCGAGAAGCAGAGCTACCGTTGTTGCCATGACGCTTTTTTTTTTTGTCTTGAGCACGAATCCGTATTTTAGCATCAACAGGTTTTTGGATCCTAGCATAGATGAATGAAGCGATGGCGGAGAAGCGTGTAGAAAAAATAAATGATCTGTAAAATGCCAGCTCTTACGTGTACATTCCTCCAGCGGTGTGCTGGAGCTCATGTGGATATTATCGATCCAGATGTGGCCCGTCGTGGTCTTTTCAAAGATGCCTTCAATGACCACCTGACAAAAATGAAAAGCAAACAGCTCACTCATGAATGTCATAAGTTTTTCACATTTAGCCATACTGTATAGATCACTCAAGTCTACCTGGAATTCCTTCGGGGACCGAGGTACTATGGTTCGCCCCTCCTTCCAGATGGAACCCTGGCTGCCATGGAGAGCCCAGAGCAGGGTTTCCTCTCGGAGCGGGTTACGCAGTAGGACACGCAGGGTTCCCTCGTCCTCCAGCTGATAGGAGAACTTTAGGCACAGAGGCCCCGTATCAGGGCCTACCTCTGGGCTGAAGAGCCTGGCTTTCTTTCCCTGTGTCTTGGGACTTGCCTCGATGTAAAGGTAGTTTCCCAGACCTGTGCAGACATAACAGAAGCCATTCGGAGACAGAGAACTCGAAACAGACGCCGAAAGTGTAAACACACGGCTTTAAATCTAAGTACGATGACCAAACATGCGCAAGTAATATTTCAAATCGGACCACTTGAAAAGAATCCCACTTCACCCGCTGATATAAACCAAGCGATCCCACCAGGCGCCAACTTGGAGACTGTAACCATGAAAGTGAGGCAATACAAACAAATCTCCAGTATAAATATTACGTAAAGGAACACCGTAACGGACAGGCATTTTGCAAACACGTTCATATCTTTTTCACGTTGTCCTCGGCGTATGTAAACTTCACAATACTACCGTCTTTTAGGGATTTAAGAAATATTAATTAGATTGCCAAGGGAGAAATTCCAGCGTGCAGGAAAACATTGTGAGAATTAGTGAGCTGGAAAGCCTCTCTGGGCTAGCGTTTGTTTTCTAATTGTGGGTTTAATATATTTAGACATGATTGAAAAAGGGAATAAAGCACAAGGTGTGGTGTTTTGGGCTAAAAAAAAAATAAACAGATGGTGCGATTTCAGAAACAGCCTCGGGTATTGTAAAGTGTAGAAATCCTCAGTGAACTTGGCAGTTTGCCCACAAAAACAACGATCTGTTTATTAATGAATCACACTTTTTTTTTTTATCTGGTTATAGAGTATATTTAATGCGGTGAAACATCCATAATACAATCTAGGCCCAGATATTCGTATCTATTTTAGCCCTTCCTGGGTCTTTTAGGTCTCCAGTTTTTCTCAAGCCGACTGTAAAGATAGAAGGTATGCTGAAGGTCCAGGGTCTTCCATGGGGTCTTTGGTTGATGCCTAACCAGGGGACATTCCTGCAACTCAACCTTAACGACATCAACTGGTTCAAATTGGTTTACTCCAAATCTTTCCATGACTCGTGGTCTGCTAACCCTGTCACTGAGATGGCTCCCAGCAACCCTACAGAGAAGCCGATGTTCTCCGCCAGCTCTGTGCCACCATAGCGATGGCGAACAGGCGTAAACTCTTCAACATCATGCTCTTGAATAAGAATCCCACCACTGACCCAAAAAATTTTAGGGACTTGTGTGAATTCTTTTACGTGTCGTTATATTCACGTATTATACTTTGTCACATAGCGATTCTAGGTCTTAACGCGTTCTTTCACAGAGAAGCCGGGAAGCTAGCTAGGCTGTAACAATGAAGAACAGAAGTTGTTTCCTTGAAATAAAACCTTAAAGCAAATCACTGCAGACAGATGCTTCCACTCTACATTTTGCTGCATGCCAGAAGGCAAGTAAATGGGCAAGAATGTTAAAAAGAATGACGAGCATCCACTACTTTACATGAGGCAAGTGACGGGGACTTGTCAAGAGGTTGATTGTACCCTTTCCCCTTTACCCAGTCAGGGTTGTGATGCTTCTAGACCCTGTACCTGGTACACTGGGTGTGAAGCACATGCATATATCCTGAATGGAATGATAGGACCATGCACTTCTAGGTTGTCATGTTTGTCTGAACTTGTGGTTTTTACCGCTTTTGTATCCAAGGTTAGATTTTCTGTCTGGACCCTGAATCAGACTCCAACAACCTCAGTTTTGTAAATATTACATTGCTACCCCCAATTTTAAAACAATGTAACTTCCTAAGCAAACCAGAAGAAGTCCTGCACGGAAAAAATAAAGAAAATGTAATGCAGACGCTAAGCCGAGCTCGGAATTAACGCTACTCGTTGCATCACTACGCCGGACTTTGCGTTATTGTGTAGAGTGAGACACAGTAGGAGATTCACTATTCATTTCTTTGTGATTGTGTATGGGTTTTTAAGTGCACGTGTGGGAAATGTTTGTGAACCCACAGGCGTACTTATTTGCAAGCTAGTGAGGGTGGGAGTGGGTGCTGGCGTGTGGGTGGTTGATTAGGAGTTTTGAATGAAGGGAGAAAGAGAACTAGAGATGAGACTCACTGTTTGAGCTTAAAGAGAGTTCCTGACTTTGGCCTTGGGCGGTGATTCTGCTGGAGGTGTGCAAAGCCCAGATGATGTCAGCGTTGGGGTCATGAGTCCATCCGCATAAACCTTGCTCAAAATCACACAGGACCACGGAAGAGGGGGGAGATGTGCTGGAGGTTGCTGGGGATAGACGAGCAAAACAATAGCGAGACAGTAAGAACGAGAAAGAAGAATAGAAATGCTCCACTTGCACATGTAATAAATTCAGATCGGTACGGATCAGGCGGTTAAGCACTGTGTGGGAGGGGGGGTCCGCAAGTAGCCTGAGCTAACCTCTGACATTAGCTTTCACTGCATGTAAAAAAACGCTTCAGGGTTGGAAGAGACAAATCAGAGAAACGAATGAACTCTCGTGACCCCAGAAGAGCGCCAGCTGTATGGCAAAATCCGAATCTTTATATTGCTCAGGCTTCTCGCTGCCTCTTTGTTAGATCTTGTAAACTTTCCACCAATAACTGGTTGCTCTGTACATTACGCTCGCCTGAGATATTGTTACTTGTTTAAAGCAGAGTGCTGCAGAATTCTGGATTCTGATTGGTCAGA